>NC_087272.1:34705882-34973382 GCF_015220805.1 Pogoniulus pusillus | reverse complement strand
TCTTCTCCATTCCCTTCCCACCTCCACCACCCCCTCACCGCCCCCCCGGTCCAGCGCCCC
Organism: Pogoniulus pusillus; assembly: GCF_015220805.1. Classification (NCBI taxonomy): domain Eukaryota; kingdom Metazoa; phylum Chordata; class Aves; order Piciformes; family Lybiidae; genus Pogoniulus; species Pogoniulus pusillus. Next base: position 34,973,322 of record NC_087272.1, on the reverse strand, counting down.
GCGGTGGAGTCGGGTCGTTTCTTCCTCCGCCGTCCGATGTCACTGTCCCTCGGTTGGGTCCTGAGTCTCTCCGTTGCCGCCGCCACCGGCTCACCGCCGGGCTCGGCCCTGGCTGCCGCCTCCCAACCGCGGATCCAGTCCCTTTGCAGGGCCCGCAGGGCGGCCGGCTTGTATTTATTATTAATTATTATTATTATTATTATTATTAATTATTATTATTATGATTACGATGACAAAGTTCACGCAGTTTTTAGGCATCTCCGTTTAGGGTTTTCTAATTTCCTTTGAAAAGGCACAAACTATAGCTCTTAGTTGAATGTTGACAGCTAAATGCTTTTTCTCTTTTTCCGTGTCTTTCTACGACTGTGTTCTGTGACTCAGCTGTATAGTGTCAATATCAGTACAGACTTGTCTAGTTGACCGTATAAATAATGTTTTCCCTTCTCGTAGTCTCTATGGCGTGTCTTTATGGAGAAATTAAAGTTCTCACGGGTTCCGTTCCTTCCCTTTGCGTTTAGAGAGACCAGGTTCAGGCAGCGTTTTTTGCTTTACTTTTTAATCGGTTGCATGTCGTCTCATTTATGATCATAATTTTTCTTTTTAACCTTTTCATTTCTTCTTTTTTACCTTTTCATTTCTTCTTTTTTACCTTTTCGTTTCTTCTTTTTTACCTTTTCGTTTCTTCTTTTTTACCTTTTCATTTCTTCTTTTTTACCTTTTTAGTTTCTTCTTTTTAACCTTTTCATTTCTTCTTTTTTACCTTTTCGTTTCTTCTTTTTAACCTTTTCATTTCTTCTTTTTTACCTTTTCATTTATATTTTTTTTGGGGGGTTGTTTTTCTTCTTTCCCTACCTGTTGGAATATGTTCGTGAGCATAACCGTCATAAATTATGTTCAGGGTTTTCAGATTTATTTATACGTGGTTCAAATGAATGCTTCTATTTAAAAGGGGGAAAATATTTCTACATGTGCATATAGTTTTCCAAGAGTGTACCATTAATTAATTGTTGATAATAAAAACCAAAAGCAAACATAGCACTGCGGCTCTCCTGACTTCTCGTTAGGGATTTATTGTGGGTATTTGTTTTTTTGCGGGAGGAAGGTCTCGGGGGGGTCCTTTTTTTTTTCCCTGACAAAGACAACTCGCACATCACAAGACTGAGTCATCTAAAGGAGATGGGCTCGGCAGCATTATTTTTAATCTCTTTTACCATCAAAGAAATCCCATCAGCGTGGGTCCCAGCACTGCTGCCTAATCGTGCTGTTATTAATTATTTGCAAACAGGATAATTAGAGGGGGGGGAGGGCGGAAGATGCGCCAGATCTGACCTTTTGAGCCACATCGAAAGTTGGAGCTGGCCAATATTAAGCGATATGCGTTATGAAGAAAAAAGAAAAACGAAGGTGGGACACACAGGCACACAAATTCCAGGTCTGGTTTGCCAGTAGGTACGGAGCACCCTGCAGGTTAGTGAGAGCTGTGGCCAGCCATTCTAGCAACACATGAAAGTTAAAATGGATTTAGGATATGCTGCTTCTGCTTCTACCGAGGCAGCGAGAGCGCCCAGATCAGCCCGGCCGCAGCCTTGCCGCTTCCCCCGCAGCTCGGCCGGTTCTGCTCCGTGGGAAGAGGGCAGCGGGGTCGGCGCGTCAGACCCCCGCAGGGCGCAGGGTACCAGCAGACACCCCTCACCAAGTCGAGCTGGCATCGAGCTCCACCAAAACTCCTCGGGGACAGAGGCGGGATTCCGGCCGCGAGAAGGACCGAAAGAGCCCTGGGCGGGGGAGGGGGTGCAGCGGAGCCCGGTGCCACCCTTCCGAGATTGCCCCTGCACGTCCCTGCCGGGGCCATGAACTCTCTCTGACTCTCAAAGTCAGTGGGAAAGAATTAAAAAAAACCCCAACAACTCCGACTATTTGGGGTTTTGCCAAGAAGTGAATATGTCAAGAGCACTGCTCTGCGGGGTCAGGGTGCTGGGGAGAAGGTGCCAGGGGAAATGGGAGAAGTGCCATGTCCCTAATTGCTTCCCTAATAACAGTGCTCCAACGATCAGGTTTTAAATGCTGCGAATAAAACATGCAGTCTATTTTCTGGAGGGGAAAAACAACCAACCAAGCTCGTACATATTTCTCCAACACACGTTTTGTGATAACGTGGCTAACTTTTGCTGCTTTACTTTTGCTTCCAAAAGTCCTTTCGTGACCTAGGAATATCTTTGTTCAAAGTAAACGATACCTCTAGGAATCACTCAGCTGTTGACTGCGGTGCAGCTCTGCTAACAGTGATCTACGTGGAAAAAGTTTCCTGCTGGAGAAGCTGCAGGGCTCAGTCCATCTGGTGGATGCAGAGATGGTCCTTGAGCTCTCAGAAGAGGCCAGACCTCTAAACCAATTCAAAGATACCTCTTCTGGTCAGGCCTTGCTGTGTGGAGATGATCAGCTTCCATTTCATGGCATGCAGTCATGATTTGAAAGCATTAAGAGATAACAACATGTTACTTTGGGTATTTTTTTGCCAAGTTCACTATTTTGTCTGCTATGGCTTGGGGTTTGTTTCTAAGATGAAGACTTCATCTTCCAACATTGGAGCTACATGTCTGCTAGATCTTTTCTCTCTTTTGATTTTACTCTGCTGTAAAATGATTTGCATCTTGATCTGTCTTCTTCCTGATAAACCAAACAGGCATGTGTCCTCTGCACCTCCCACACTGCCTGAGGCTCAAACCTTTAAAATCTTTTCCAGAGCTGGAACCACTCTTTCCTGTTTCTGAAGATGCCTTGTGAAAGGGACACCAGCACAGTACCAAACACTGTGGTGTCTCTCTTACTGATGTTTCATACAGACCTAGGATTACTTCTATTTCTGATCACCATTTTCCACCCATCTAAGCTTCTCGTTTGTCCTTCTTGGAAACTTCTGTCACTTACTCTCCCATAAATCCTTTCCCAAACATGTTTTCCATGTTCTTGTCACTCCTACAGCACAGTGAACCATGGGAGGCCTGAGGCATACAGCACCCTTCATTGGTAAGGACCAGCCTGCCTGTGACAGATGGGTTCATCAGTCTCTGTGATTGCTCAGCCAGGTAGAAATGGATGGTTTGGAAATATGTGAAGTTTATTTCTCCTGCCTCTCCTCAAAGGCAGGAGTTTGAAAAGGATTATTAATAATCTGCAGGATATTTGTTGACCTTTAGGGGCATTGAAACTAGAGGAGGGCCATGGAGTAATTGTGCCAGGGGAAGGTTAGATTGGATATTAGGAAATCTTTCTTTATAGAAAGAGTAGTAAAGCAGTGAAATAGGCTGCCCAGGGAGGTGCTGGAGTTACTCCCCCTGGAGAGGTTCAAGACACATGTGGACGTGGTACTTTGGAATATGGTTTAATGGCCATGGTGGTGTTGGGTTGATGAACTTGATGATTTTGGAGGTCTTTTCTAACCAAAATAATTCTATGATTTGGTGATTCTATGATCACAGCATGAATGGAGTTCAATACGATGTACAGCTACACAGATATACCTCACAGGCTGTCACAAATTGCAGGTTATTTTTGAATCATAGAATGGTAGGGGTTGAAAGTGACCTCTGGAGATCATCTATCCCACCCCCCCCTGCTAGAGCAAGGTATGCCTAGATAAGGTTGCACTGGAATGCATCCTGGAAGGTTTTGAAAGCCTCCAGAGAAGGAGAATCCATGACCTCTGCAGGCAGCCTGTTCCAAGGCTCAGTCACCCTCAAAGTAAAGACATTTCTCTTTGAGCACAGATGAAACCTCCTGTGTTCTAGTTTGTACCCATTGCCTGTTGCTCTATCATTGGGCGCTGCTGAAAAGATTCCAGCCCCATCCTCATGACCTCCATCCCTTATATATTTATATGCATGTTTTGTTTTGTTTTGTTTTAACCTTAGGATTCTCACATCATAGTTCCAAATAATCACCTCAAAGCAGCTCTGTAAGGAGACCTCAAAAGCTCCTGGCCCTGTGTCAATTTCACAATGCCAAACTGTTTCTAGAAACAGCTACCAAAATACTCTTCAGAAAGGTTATCAAAAGAGATGAGCTCTGAAAATAAGTTGTTCAGGAATCTCCAAAGGTAACAGTGCAAACAACATGCCACCACATCTGAGATGTAAACATCTGAGGAACCCCCCCCTTCTCACTTTAATTCCAAAGTCACACATTTGCTTTACAAAGTGAGTGTCCCTGCATCTCTCATCACCAAGTCTTTACATTTGGAAGGAAGAGCAGTAGTTAAAACCATATCTGCTGGTACTGAATGCACTCATGACAGGCTGTTTTACAAGAGTGATGCTTTAAATGCACAGATCTAATTATCACCAATCTAATTTTCCAACCAAATCAGGGTTTTTTCCAACCAAAAAACCCCATTCTGTGGTTAAACAATCCTTAGGAATATCTCTGTGGAGGCATAAAGACAGACATAGTGTGGGTGGTTTTGTCTTGTTGCAGAATAAAAGAGGATGTGCCTATCTAGGCATCTACGCCCTTCACTTCCATCATGTTCACTTCCCACTGGCAGTGTGGCACTCCTAAAGTATGTCTGGGCTGATTCACCAGAAAATCTAGTGGCATTCACAGCAAAATGCCAAGAATGATGGAGGGCATACATCATCCAAGAGAGGTGGAGAAGCTGTTTGCATTAACAAGAGAGTGTTCTGTCCTGTATACATGAATCACAGAATGGTAGAGGTTGGAAGGGGCCTCGGAAGATCATCAAGTGCAACCCCTCCACCAGAGGTGAATCACCTAAAGCAGACCACACAGGAACACACCCAAGTGGGCACTGAAAGTATCCAGAGATGAAGACTCCACCACCCCTCTTGGAAGGCTGTTTCAGTACTTCTACCAGCCTCAAAATAAAGAAGTTCCTTCTCGTGTTTAGGCTGAACTTTCCATGTTCAGGTTTCTGTCCGTTACCTCTTGTCCTGTCACTGGGGACCACTGAGAAGAGTCTGTCCCCATCTTCTTGACACCTATCCCTTAGATATTGTAAGTATTAATAAATCTCCCTCAACCTCCTCTTCCCTAAGCTGAACAGATCCATCTCTCTGAGCTTTTATGCTTAGGACAGGTGTTCCAGTCCCCTAATCATTTTAGTAGTCCCATGGTGGACTCTCTCCAGAAGCTCTTTGTCCTTCTTGAGCTGTGGTGCCCAGAACTGGACACAATACTCCAGGTGAGGCCTCACCAGGGCAGAGTAGAGGGGGAGGAGAACCTCCCTGGACCTACTGGCCACACTCCTCTTAAAGCATCCCAGGATGCCATTTGCTTTCTTGGTTGCGAGGGCATGCTGCCAGCTCATGATTGTCTACCAGGACTCCCAGGCCTTTTTCCTCAGAGCTACTGCCCTGGACAGGTTGAATCAGGCACTTTTGGGTTTCACCCATTCAATCTAACATTTCACTCACCACATCACTCGAATTCAATTTTAACTTTGTCTTGGAGACAAAAAAATGTGTAGGATAACACCTGACAGTGTGATCATTTGATTCCTGCCTTAGCAGCTTTAAACCCGGTAAAGGGAATACATCCAGCTTCAAGTTAATCAAATGATTGCCACAGGATTTGGTTGAGGTTGAGCTTTTTAGCTGAATTCTGCAAAGAAACATGTTCTTGACTGAGAATATCCATGGAGAACAATACAGGTTAATGAAACACTCCAAAAAATGTTGGATATAAATCCACTCATTTCAAGGTCTAAGCCAACATCTATTTTTAAATATGAGATCTTAAATATTTTCCACCCAAACTATTTCTTGTGTGTTCTTTTAAATCACTCATTACTGATGAATTCCAGAATTGGGTTTTCATAGAATCATAGAATCAACCAGGTTGGAAGAGACCTCCAAGATCAGCCAGACCAACCTAGCACCCAGCCCTAGCCAGTCAACCAGACCATGGCACTAAGTGCCTCATCCAGGCTTTGCTTGAACATCTCCAGGCACAGCGACTCCACCACCTCCCTGGGCAGCCCATTCCAATGCCAATCACTCTCTCTGGCAAGAACTGCCTCCTAACATCCAGCCTAGACCTCCTTGGCACAACTTGAGACTGTGTCCCCTTGTTCTATTGCTGGTTGTATGGCAGAAGAGATTAACCCCACCTGGCTACAGCCTCCCTTCAGGTAGCTGTAGACAGCAATGAGGTCACCCCTGAGCTTCCCTCTTCTCCAGGCTGCACACCCCCAGGTCCCTCAGCCTCTCCTCATAGGGTTTGTGTTCCAGGCACCTTACCAGCTCCTCACACGTTCCAATATCACAGTATCACCACCAAGGTTGGAAGAGACCTCACAGATCATCAAGTCCAACCCTTTACCACAGTGCCCAAGGCTAGACCATATCTCAACATCTCTCTTGAATTGAGGGGTCCAGAACTTGACACAGCACTCAAGGTGTGGCCTGACCAGTATTGAGCACAGGGGAAGAATAACCTCCTTTGTCCTGCTGGCCACACTGTTCCTGATCCAGGCCAGGATGCCAATCTGTAGTTCAGAAGTTCTGGGCTGCCATCAGTGACTATTTTCCTATATTCTAAGGGCAAGTGAAATCATGGCCTCCTAAATGTCCCTTACATACATTTCTTCATTGTCCATTCTGGTGGGCAATAATCCCTGCTATGCTCATGGGGGCACCTTCTATCCTAGCCCAAAGTGCATTCCACAGCTGAAATCAAATACATCTCCAAAAGTGATTAATTTTTCCTGTTATTACTGATTACTTTCACCGATCAATACTTTCACTGGTGCCTTCCACTAATACATTTTAAACGTCAATGTGGGCATTAATTATCCTTAATTATTTCCTTTCAGAGCTCATCAAATGGAACTTTTTGTTTTGGAGCTTTGGTGAGTGATTTTGAGACACATGCATAAATTTGAGACCAAGTTTGCCTTGGAAATTGTACACACTCTGAACAAATTTGTCTGGGATAATTAGTATAAGACCTCATAGGTTTAAAATGATGTTATTAGACTTAGAAAGTAATGGTTTGGGTGTTTTGTTTGGTGAATGGTAACGGTGAAATGAGGTTTCACCTCAACACAAGGGGGAACTTCTTTACTGTAAGGGTCCCAGAGCCCTGGAACAGGCTCTGCAGAGAGGTTGTGGAGTCTCCTCTGTAGACTTTTAAGCCCTGTCTGGATGCATTCCTCTGATCTGAGCTAGATTGTGTGGTGCTGCTCTGGCAGGAGGGTTGGACTCAATGATCTCTTTGGGTCTCTTCCAACCCCTGACATTCCTGTGATTAAAAATGAAAACATTTTAGCAATTCAAATATTTCAATAGGCATATTAACCCCCCTGTAATTTCTAAACCTGCTTACATGTGAGTCCTGAACACAAAGGAGCTTCCCCCAACAATGTAAAATATTAACAATACAAGAGGAGATCCAATTACAGAGCTGTGTGTTGCAATTCTCAGTGATTTATAAAAGGCAGAATTCAGAGATGCTCTACTATAAATTATCATTAAGATGAGACTACAGTTTGGTCTAATAGAATCCCATTATTTAGAAAGGGAAAAAAAGAACCCCTATTAGATTATAGACTTAATTCCTTGCCAGTGCTGAGGTCACTGCTCTTTTATTCTCAGGATTTTCTACATGAGAATCATTGGCACAGTTGAAGAATCTTCTTGAATAGTTACAGAAAAGTAAGAGGAGCTCTGTGTTGACTTTGTTGACCATGAATCACAGAACTGTGAGGGACCTCAACGATCACAGAGTTCCAACCCCCCCTGCCATGGGCAGGGACACCTCACACTAGATCAGGTTGCTCAGAGCCACATCCAGCCTGGACTTAAAAACCTCCAGGGATGAGGCTTCCACCACCTCTCTGGGCAACCTGTTCCAGTGTCTCACCACCCTCATGGTGGAATGTAAATAGTTGTAGTTAGGAAATCACAGAGAGTCATGGAATGGTAGGGGTTGAAAAGTACCTCCAGAGTTTGAGTCCAATCCCCCTTTGAAAGCAGGACTGCCTAGGACAGGCTGGACAGGAATGCATCCAGAAGGGTTTTGAAAGCCTCTGGAAAAGGAGACTCCACACCCTCCCTAGGCAGCCTGTTCCAGTGCCTGACCACTCTTTCAGTAAAGACATTTTTCCTAACATCCAATCTAAACCTCTGTTGGTCAACTTGAGGCAATTTCCTCTTGTCCTGTCACTACTTAATTGGAAGAAGAGACCAATCCCCAGGTGGCTCCGACCTCCTTTCAGGGAGTTGTAGAGAGCAAGAAGGTCTTCCCTCAGCCTTCTCTTCTCCAGACTGAGCAACCCCAGTCCCCTCCAGCTGCTCCTCACAAGCCCTGTTGTCCAGATCCTCCACCAGCTTTGTTGTCCTTCTCTGGACCTGCTTTGCCACCTCAATGTCCTTCCTGCATGACCCAGAACTGAACCTAGTCTTTGAAGTGTGGCCTCACCAGAGCAGAGGGTCCTAGCACAGTGTGAAGGATCTTGTGCTGTACACCAACACATGAGGTTTTTCTGAGCCTGCCACTACTGAGAAGTTTCAGCCAGCACTGGTTTCAGTGGGATCTAATCAGTGCACTACTCTTAAGAATAAAACCACAGTCTGGGAGACACTTTATACCAAAGCTGAAATCCACTGTGGGAGGAGAAAGTCTCTTCAGAGATGTTTAGCTGGGGTAGCAGGGTTAAAAACTGGATCAGATCAATTCATTGCCAAAAGGTCCCCAACAGAATTACACCAGCAGGAGAAAGTCTCTTTAGAGATGTTTAGCTGGGGTAGCAGGGTTAAAAACTGGATCAGACCAATTCATTGCCAAAAGGTCCCCAACAGAATTACACCAGCAGGAGAAAGTCTCTTTAGAGATGTTTAGCTGGGGTAGCAGGGTTAAAAACTGGATCAGATCAATTCATTGCCAAAAGGTCCCCAACAGAATTACACCAGCAGGAGAAAGTCTCTTTAGAGATGTTTAGCTGGGGTAGCAGGGTTAAAAACTGGATCAGATCAATTCATTGCCAAAAGGTCCCCAACAGAATTACACCATTTGTGGGCAGAGTGGGCAGGAGGCCTTTAAAAACTTTCCTTTCTCAGTCCTTTGACAGTAGAAAAGGAGAGGGGGAGACACAGAATCATAGAGTCATTAAGGTCGGTGAAGACTGCTAAGATCATCAAGTCAGTCTGTTTGGAATGGTAGGACTTTCAGTGCTGTACAGTTGCTTGATCTTGACATATTGGAACATAAGCCATGGGTTCAGAATGTATAAAGGGGAAAAGTACTGAGTTAAGTAAAGAGAGGGTCAAAAATGACCTTAAAGATTGTCGCAGCAGACAGAGTTATGTGGAACATGAGCCTGGGGTTTTGTTAACCTTTGCTTACCTAGTTGCTAACACACGAGGTCTGTCTTAATGAGGTATGTACTGAGGTCTGTCTTAATGACCAATTAGGATCTGGCATGATCTTTTAGCTTGTGTGTTAAGGTATATAACCAAGTGCTGAAGGTACAATAAACAGAAGTTGGCTTACATCAAGCTGCTCCCTGTCTCTTCAATCACGGCATCAGCCCAACACCACCACACTTACTACACCAAGTCTTGAAATCCCACTGCTACACTTGTCAGTACAGCTGTGATGCCACTGAAACATCTCCATGGCCTCTAAGGGTGGGCTCAAAACCTCATTTGTGTATTCTATCTACATTGCCCAGAGCAGTTTAGATCCTGTCATCTCCTTTTGCTCCCAGTGTTAAATTAGCCACGTGGGATGTGTTTTCAGAATGGTGTATCAGAGGGTCACATAGATGTTAGGCTCCCTCAGTGTCACAGTTGTGGGCAGGAAAGAGCATGGGTTTCAGCTGGGAGTATGCTGGTGTCTGAGGGGGAGTCATGCCTCCCAGATTTCTCTGCACAGAAATAAAAGCTGAGACATGAGCTCTTTGAGGTGTATGGATTTTTTTTCTCAGGGGCAGGTGTGCTAGCAATGCAATTTATTCACTTCCCTGGTAACTACTTCTAACACAGCAACCACAGGTTCCACTGGACCAAGAAATCATGGAATGATAGAATTGTTTTGATTGGAAAAGGCTTCTAACATCACTGAGTCCAACTGTCAACCTAAGCACACCATGGCCATTAAACCATGTCCTGAAATGTCATATCCACACAGTTGTTGGACACCTCCAGGGACAGTGGCTCCACCTCCATGTTCCAATGCTTGAGTACTCTTTCAACAAAGAAAACCTCCCTAATATTCAAGCTAAACCTCCCCTGGAACAATTGCATAGAATTATAGAATCACAGAATGTCAGGGGCTGGAAGAGACCTCAAAAGATCATCTGGTGCCTCCTGCCAAAGCAGGATCACCTAGAGCAGATCATGCTGGAATGCATCCAGATGGTTGTTGAACATCTCCAGAGAGGGAAGTTCCACAACCTCCCTGTGCAGCCTGTTTCAGTGCTCTGCCACCCTCACAGGGAAAAAAACTCTTCCTCAGATTCACATGGAACCTCCTATGCCTCAGCTTCCACACACTGCCCCTTGTTCTGTCCCTGGGCATCATCCAGCAGAGCCTGGCTCCATCCTCCTGCCACTCACCCCTTACATATTGATAAACATGAATGAGGTCACCCCATAATATCCTCCTAATGGCTACGATGACAGGTCTCAAAATGCCCCAAATGCTCACAAAGCCTCGATGCTTCATTGTTCAAAGAGCTGTGAGAGGAAAATGTACTTGTAGAGGAGTTGCTTCTATTTGTCCTTTCAGAATCATGGGGATTTGTGAGTTTAACAAGCTCAGTACTAACAGCAGCACTGGCTGTTGCATAAGATACTGAGACTATCACTCGCTTTCACAGGTTGTCTGCCAGAGGGTTAGAATCATAGAATCAGCCAGGTTGGAAGAGACCTCCAAGATCATCCAGGCCAACCTAGCACCCAGCCCTAGCCAGTCATCTACACCACAGCACTAAGTGCCTCAGCCAGGCTTTGCTTGAATACCTCAAGGGACAGCGACTCCACCACCTCCCTGGGCAGCCCATTCCAATGCCAATCACTCTCTCTGCCAACAACTTCCTCCTAACATCCAGCCTGGACTTCCCCTGGCACAACTTGAGCCTGTGTCCCCTTGTCCTGTTGCAGGGTGCCTGGCAGAAGTTATTATGTGTCCAGGTTTCATCTCAGAAGGCATAAATCCCCTCTGCTCCACTCTTGTGAGACCTCACTTGGAGTACTGCATCCAGTTCTGGAGCCCCCATTACAAGAGGGATGTGGAGATGCTGGAGTGTGTCCAGAGCAGGGCCATGAGGATGCTCAGAGGGCTGCAGCAGCTCTGCTGTGAGCACAGACTGAAAGAGTTTGGGCTGTGCAGGCTGGAGCAGAGGAGGCTCCAAGGTGACCTTCTTGTGGCCTTTCAGTATCTGCAGGGGGCCTACAAAAAAGCTGGGGAGAGACTTTTCAGGCCCTCATGGAGTGACAGGACTGGGGGGAATGGAGCAAAGCTGGGGATGGGTAGGTTGAGACTGGATTTGAAGAGGAAGTTGTTGAGCATGAGAGTGGTGAGAGGCTGGAATGGGTTGCCCAGGGAGGTGGTTGATGCCCCATCCCTGGAGGTGTTTCAGGCCAGGCTGGCTGAGGCTGTGGGCAGCCTGCTCTAGGGTAGGGTGTCCCTGCCCATGGCAGGGGGGGTTGAAACCAGATGATCCTTGTGGTCCCTTCCAACCCTGACTGATTCTATGATTCTATTTAATTGCTTGTGCCACAGTCAGGAAAACAGCTATTAAAAAGCACCAGTTACTACTCATCACATTGCAGCTCAGTGAGGGTACAGTATTTAACCCCCCACATCTATTTGTTGTTCTAAAGAAATAGCTCCAAAAAAACCCTGCTGTGTTTGTCACTGTAATTTAAACAGTTGGGGTGGGGTTTTTGTTTGCAGTACACATCCCCAGGCTGGATGGTGATTTCACCAGCACACAACTCAAACAAATGAGATTGACACTGATGGAAAGCTGATGGAAAAGAAGATAGACAAATTAGACAAAACAGATAAGCCATTAGCTTCTCCTGGGATCTAATGATCTGCTCTGCAGGATCATTCAGGCTACAGCTGTAATTAAAGCTGGTCCTGAGTCATTCTGTTGTTGCACAAAACATTAACAAAAGGGAGTGTTTGACAGCCCCTGTGCAAGACAGGAGGAGGAGGAGGCTGGTGTCTGACACAGGTTAGGATCGAAGTACAGGACCATGAGAAAGAATTGGCATTTTATTCCTGTTCTGTTTAATAAGCTTCCAGTGGGAAGCATAATCACAGCTGGATAAAGACCCAAACAAGCTTTTCCACACTCTGTTACCATTTTCCAGGTATGCTGAACGTGTGATATTCCCAGGGAGCTACAGGCCACTCAGTCTCACCTCTGTGCCTGGTAAGATCATGGAGCAGATGCTCCTGGAGGCACTACTGGGACAGGAGAATAGTGAAGAGGTGATTGGCTACAATCAGCATGGCTTCAGCAAGGGCAAATCCTGCCTGGCAAACCTGGTGGCCTTCTATGAACAGGTCACAACGTGAATAGATGAGGGGTGAGCAACTGATGGCATTTACCTGGGCATGAGCAAGGCCTTTGATGCTGTCCCACACCACATCCTGCTCTCCAAGCTGGAGACACATGGGTTTGATGGGTGGACCACGAGATGGATAAAGAACTGGCTTGATGGCCACACCCAAAGAGTGGCTGTCAGTGGCTCCATGGCCAAGTGGAGGCCAGGGACAAGTGGAGTCCCTCAGGAATCAGTCCTGGGACCAGTCTCGTTCAACATCTTTGTTGATGCCATGGACAGAAGCATTGAGTGCAGCCTCAGCAAGTTTGCTGACAACACCAAGCTGTGTGGTGCAGCAGCCAGGATGGAGGGAAGGGATGACCTCATTGCTGTCTACAACTACCTGAAGGGAGGCTGTAGCCAGGTGGGGTTGGTCTCTTCTCCCAGGCAACCAGCAACAGAACAAGGGGACGCAGTCTCAAGTTGTGCCAGGAGAGGTCTAGGCTGGATGTTAGGAGGAAGTTGTTGCCAGAGAGAGTGATTGGCATTGGAATGGGCTGCCCAGGGAGGTGGTGGAGTCACTGTCCCTGGAGGTGTTCAAGCAAAGCCTGGATGAGGCACTTAGTGCCATGGTCTGGTTGATTGGATAGGGCTGGGTGCTAGGTTGGCCTGGATGATCTTGGAGGTCTCTTCCAACCTGCTTGATTCTATGATTCTAATTCAGGTTAAACATATTTGTAGTCTCAAATAGTCCTGAGGGGTTTTCCTAATATCTTTCAAGAGACTGGAAAAAGCCTGGAGAAGATCACAAACACTAAATCTACAGTATTAATGGAATGATCCTTGTTCCAAGATGAGATTTTTTTAAGTGTTAACTAATAACTTCCATATCATTTGCTGAAAATTTATGTTAAATTTAGTTTTATTCCATTTGAAAAGGTTCCGCTGGTAAATCCTTCTCAGAAAGCAAATTATTGTCGCTCCCAGTTCCTCCCAGCTCCTATTTATTATCCAAAGTAATAACCTTGGCCAAAACAACAAAAAAAAAAAGCCTCTTATTTCAACCCTTGAATAAGGACTCAGTTCACATGTCTAATGCTCTGTGTAAGAGAATTAGCAGAAACTCATCTCAATGTGATTTCAAAAGAGGAAGCTAAGCAGACAGCCTTGTTAATTTAGCATATAGACTTGGAATAAAGTACAACATCCATCATCTCTCGAAATTCAATTAAAAACTGGTCTTGTGGCCAAAGAGAAGGAGCCAATTTTCTGTTGGAAGCAGAGCCTTGGAAGATCACTAAAGCCCTTAATGGTTCTTTCATTGTGGGAGCCAATATGAAAGGATAAACCCGACCGCTTTTGGAGTTCAAACTGCCCCTCACATGAAATGCTGCAACATGGGTAGCCTTCCATTTGGACCCACTGCTGTCACTACAGACACATGTGGAATTCCAGCTGCGCTTCTTCCTTGGTCTTGAGAATCTCCTTGTGTGCTGCAGCAAGGCTAAAGAAGCTTTTGCATGCAGAGTGAGATGCTCTTCCTTACCATATGCTGCTGCTTCTCCCGCAGCAGGTTGCTAAGTGTGATAAAAAGATGCTCGCAAACACACACACACACACACACACACACAGAGAGATTTAATATCTGGGGAAAGGGAAGCCTGAAAATATGTTAACAAGATTTTCAGCATTAAACACAATTTTGTTTCAGATTTCAGCTGTTAAACATCTTAATTTGTTTTGCTTTTTACTCCAGCCCCAGAACGCTAACGCACTCTGACAGCTCGTGACTCCGCGCCGGGGAGGTTTAGCAAACCAATCTCTTTGCCTGAAATTTGATTTACAAAGTGCCTCAGTCCTTTAGCTGGGTGGCAGCAGTCACCGTCACAACACTTGTCATGACTCGAACTAACAGCACCATCCAGGCAGTTTTTACCTTGTTTGTTTGTTTTCTTCTAGTGGAGAATTCATTGAGATGAAAGAATCCTTTTAACCGTTTAATGTCCTCACCCAACAGTAAGCCCAGTCCAGAAAATACATCACAGAAACATCCAGGTTGGAAAAGCCCCTCAGGATCACCAAGTCCAACCTAGAGTCTACTCAACAACATTCACCTTAAACCATAGCCCTGAGCACCACATCCAAATCACCCTTAAACACATCCAGGGTTGGTGACTCCAACACCTCCCTGGGCAGCTCATTCCAGTGCCTGACCACTCTCTCCACAAAAACCTTGTTCCTAATGTCCAACCTAAACCTCCCCAGTCTCAGCTTGAGGCCATTCCCCCTTGTTCTGTCTCCAATAACCTGTGAGAAGAGCACAGCAGCAGCCTCTCCATAATGTCCCTTCTGGTAGTTGTAGACAGCAATGAGGTCTGCAATGCCTGCAGCCTGGCAAAGCTGGGTTATTTTTGGTTTTCAACATAAAATCTTCACAGTCTCACAGTATCATCAGGGTTGGAAGAGACCTCACAGATCATCAAGTCCAACCCTTTACCACACAGCTCAAGGCTAGACCATGGCACCAAGTGCCACGTCCAACCTTGCCTTGAACTGCCCCAGGGACGGCGACTCCACCACCTCCCCGGGCAGCCCATTCCAGTGTCCAATGACTCTCTCAGGGAAGAACTTTCTCCTCACCTCCAGCCTAAATCTCCCCTGGCACAGCCTGAGGCTGTGTCCTCTTGTTCTGGTGCTGGCCACCTGAGAGCAGAGAGCAACCTCCTCCTGGCCACAACCACCCCTCAGGTAGTTGTAGACAGCAAAATCTTGTTGTAGAAGTGATATGGAGAGAAGGGATAGAGGACATAGAGTGTGGGAACCTAGTTAAATCATTAACTGTGTGAGCACTGATCTAAAGCATCATCAATCAGATAAACACAAAGGAGGTGGGTTAAGCTTGAGAGGGTCTTGAAAGACTCTCATGGAGAAGAAGAATACTGTATTCAAAGGTGAGAACATTGGAGACTCCAGCCAAGAATGTGACCCACAACTGATGCCCCAGGTGGACAAGAAGTAGAGAGGTCAGAGTGAGGAAGACATCAGCCTTCCTCCCAAAGACCCCAAAAGGAGACCACCAGGTGGCAATGAGCATGTGTGAAGAGGTGGGATGTTATGGAAACGAGTCCCAGGAACTAACTTTACTAACCCTACCCCTGTACAGAATATGTATGATTTTATAGCATAAAGATTTCACTTGAGCAAGGTGAAGGTGTGCAAGGGCTTTGGAGGAGGACCTCCCCTTGTCACCCAGTGCTGATTAAACAGATCTTTCCTGATAACACTCTGCATGTTGTGAGGTCTCATTTGCCGTAAGTCAGAACACAGACTGTAGAGTAATAGAGTTGTTTCAGTTGGGAAAGACCTTGAAGATCACTGAGTCCAGCTGGTGATGTAACACTGCCAGAATGGGCTGCCCAGCAAGGTGGTGGAGTCACCAACCCTGGATGTATTTAAAGGTTGTTTGGATATGGTGCTTAGAAAAGGCCAGGCTAGATAAGGCTGTGGCTGTGTCCCTGCCCATGGTAGGGGGGTTGGAACTAAACGTTCCTTGTGGTCCCTTCCAGCCCTGGCTGATTCTATGATTCTAGGATTCTATGGGTTGGAAGAGACCTCTGGAGATCATCAAGTCCAAGCTCCCTGCCAGAGCAGGATCATAGAATCTGGTGCAGGTCACACAGGAAGACATCCAGACAGGTCTTGAAAGTCTCTAGAGGAGACTCCACAACCTCTCTGGGCAGGGCAGCCTGTTCCAGTGCTTTGCTATGATTCTATGAAGTGCTTTACTGTTCTCTGGTGATGATGGACTCTGTAAGTCCCAGTCATTAAATATGTGGTCTAAAAAGTACCCAAGTGCCAGCCTCACTTTTTTGTGTGTTTCAGCTACTTGAAACATGGTTGAAAATCATAAAACAAAAAGTAGAAATAGTTAAAAAGTAAAAATAGTAGAAAAACTGAAACCCATGGTCTGAGTACCTGTGTTTTTATATAGACCAGTGGCCCCAGGTACCTGACATGAAACCTGCTAAAGTTGTCTGATTATCTGAGGGGGTTTCAGTCAGGTATTCTTGGAAATCCCCCTGTTTCCAAGTCCCTGGGGTTGAGTGCTGTGCTAGTTTGAAGCTAGCTAGAATGTTTTGGTGAGAAGAACTAGATTACAGGCTGTGAAAGAGAAATAAAGGTGATGTCTACTTCACTCATAGGCTTGCTGAGATGTATAAGAACAAGAATCCAAACACAGGCACTTCTTGGGGCATTGCCTGAGCTGAATTCCTTTCTCTAGCCTCTCTGCCATCTCTCTGATTAATTCACTTTGCTTCCTAACCTCCTGGGTGAACCTCCATTCTTCCTTGGGACTGGAGTAAGGCTGAGAGGGGTGGGAGAAGGTGGAAGGGTGGTTGGGAGCCCCTCCTGGGCACTCAGTTTTCTGGGAGGGGAGTTGTGTTTCTGTATTACCTTTTACCTTGTCTGTTTCTGTCTATACTGTAAATATCTGCTTGTATATTGAGCTAAGCTGTAAATATAAGCTGCATTCAATTTCCAGAGCTGGCTGAGTCTAGTCTGGGTGATTTCCAAAGTGTGTGTGGGGGTGGGGAACACCCAAACCATCCCAAGTGCTCAGGCATTGTGCTACTCAAGCAGACCCAAAGCCTCTTCTGAACTGTTCTATATTACTGCAATACACTGGAAGCAATTGATATGTGTATTCAAGCTGCAGCCCAGCACTGTCAAAAGAGATAGATCTTGCCTTGAAACTGCAAACAAATAAAATGATATTGTAGAATTTATTTCCTTCCCATGATGAAAAGTACTATTGCAGCCTGTAGAGAAATATGTCTTCTCCCATTTGGCTTGCTAGCCATGAGGATTTGATGAAGGTTCTCAGTGCAGCATGCACACAGCTTTGCCAGATTTAGGATGCTTTCATCGTCCCAGAGGGCCACAATCATATCCTGGGCTGCATCAAAAGATGCACTGCCAGTAGATCCAGAGAGGTGATTCTATCACTTTGCTCTGCTCTGGTGAGACCTCCCCTGGAGCCCTGTGTCCAGCTGTGGAGCCCTCAATAGGGGAAGGACATGGACCTGATGGAGCAGGTCCAGAGTAGGGCCATGAAAATGACTGGAAGGTTGGAACACCTCTGCTACAAAGACAGGCTGAAGGAGCTGGGGGCGTTCAGCCTGGAGAAGAGGAGGCTCTGGGGAGACCTAACAGCAGCCTTCCAGTACCTGAAGGGGGCCTGCAAGAAGGATGGAGACAGACTGTTTACAAAGGCCTGCAGTGACAGGACAAGGGCAATGGCTTCAGACTAGAGAGAAGTAGATTTAGATGTTAGGAACAGGTTCTTTAGAGTGGTAGAACTCTGCAACAGTTTTCCCAGGTAGGTAGTTGAGGTCCCATCTCTGAAGATATTCAAGCTGAGGCTCAACAGAGCTCTGGGCAGCCTGATCTAGTTGAGGATGCCCCTGCTGACTGCAGAGGGGGTTGGAATGGATGACCTTTGAAATTTCTCTTCCAACCCAGACCAGTGATTCTATGATCCTCTCACTTGCCTGTTTCTGCAGGAGCCCCATTTGCATGCAGCTTTCTGTAGCCTAGTGGGCAGTGATGATGTTTATCTGCAGCCTTTCTTCCTGGCTGCAGATGAACAGCAAGCACTGAGAAGTGCTGTTTTGATCAACTGAGAAGGGCTTCCAGCTAAAAAGAGGTATCCTTGGATTTATGCCTTATACTCTGAGAGATAAAAATGAAACTGCAGCAGATGGTGACAGCAAACTGAAGCAGAGAGGCAGCAGCCCCTGGCAGTGCTGGAAGACTGGACATAGAGGGCTTAATGCAGATGTGACCAGGGGGCCACAGCTAGATTTTATTTGTGTGCAAGGCAAGACTAAGAAACAAGCCATGTTCTCAGATGAGAAAAAGAGGGGAGAAGTGCTGCAGCTCTTGTTTTTCACTGCCAACAGCATTCTGGCCTGTTTCAGGAATAGTGTGACCAGCAGGGCCAGGGAAACAACTGTCCTGTATTCAGCACTGTATTCAGCACTGAGACCTCACCTTGAGCACTGGGCTCAGTTTTGGGCCCCTGACTACAAGATGGACATTGAGGTGTGGGAGTATATCCAGAGAAGGGCAACAAAGCTGGTGAAGGGTCTACAGAACAGGTCTGGTGAGGAGCAGCTGAGGGAACTGGCTTCTTTAGCCTAGAGAAGAGGAGGTTGAGGAGAAACCTTATTGGGCTCTACAACTACCTGAAAGGAGGCTGGAGCCAGATGGGGCTTGGTTTCTTCTCCCTAATACCAAGTGACAGGACAAGAAGATATGACCTCAGGTTGCACTAGGGAAGGTTTAGGTTGGATATTAGAAGAAACTTCATGACTGAAAGGACTCTCAAACACTAGAATAGGCTCCCAGGGGGAGTGGTTGAATCCTGGTCCCTTCCTAGCTGTTTAAAAGCTGGAGAGGTGTGATGCTTGGAAGTGGCTTGGCACCAGACTTGGTTAGAGAATGCTTGGACTCTCTGCTCTTAAAGGTCTTTTCTAACCAAAAATGATTCCATGAAGTCATTTTTCCATCACAGGCACACACAGTTCCTGGAAGTTATCACAACTCTTCTGTGCCTGATGATTTATTCACCTTCTCCATTTTACCTTGCCTGTAGCTGCAGGAGCTGGAGTTGATTACTTTGGTGTCAAATCTTACTGAGTACACTGCAAGCCTCGAGCTCCTGGGTTAACAGTGCGTGAAGGATATTGTCACCCAGCAGTGTGTGAAGGTTACTGTCACCCAGAAGTAGGTGAAAGCAGCCACATGTAGGTATAGAGGACATTTGAAAAGCAAAGAGAAATGTATTCATGCTGTAAGCAGATTACAAGCATTCAAGATAAAGAGAGGGATGGAAAAAGCCAAGTACTGAGTGATAATTTCCCACCATAAACTCTTTATCTGCATCAATACTTTGCTCAGTTGTTTTGTCTGCTTAACACACAGCCCCACGTGAAAGAGCACAGCTCTGAAGTTGACTCTTCTGCCAGGCAACCAGCAATAGAACAAGGGGACACAGTCTCAAGTTGTGCCAGGGTAGGTATAGGCTGGATATTAGGAAGAAGTTCTTCACAGAGAGAGTGATTGGCATTGGAATGGGCTGCCCTGGGAGGTGGTGGAGGCACCGTCCCTGGGGGTCTTCAAGCAAAGCCTGGATGAGGCACTTAGTGCCATGGTCTGGTTGATTGGACAGGGCTGGGTGCTAGGTTGGACTGGATGATCTTGGAGGTCTCTTCCAACCTGGTTGATTCTATGATTCTATGATTCTATGATTCTATGATTCTATGATCCAGCTTTGATTATCAAGTCACATGCACATATACTGGATCATCCAGTCAAGAGAGATGTTGCTTTGCACTGCTCAGAGGAAAAAAAGGTTGTTTGGTCTGGAGAAGAGGACCTTATTGCCGTCTACAACTACCTAAAAGGAGGTTGTAGTGAGGCTGGTGTTGGTCTCTTCTCCCCAGTTACTAATGATAGGACAAGAGGAAATGGCCTCAAGTTGCATCAGGGGAGGTTTAGGTTGCATATTGGGAGGAAGTTCTTGACTGAGCAGGTGGTCAGGCACTGGAACAGGCTGCCCAGGGAAGTGGTGGAGTCACCATCCCTGGAGGTGCTTAAAAGGAGAGTGGATGTGGTGCTTGAGGCTATGGTCTAGTGATGAAGGATGCTGGGATGAAGGTTGGACTGGATGATCCTGGTGGTCCTTTCCAACCATAGTGATTCACAGTGATGAGATGTTGTGCTGAGATTTGGTTTAGTCAAGGGCTTGTCAGTGTGAAACTATTGGCTGGACTCGATGAGCTTGAAGGGCTTTTCCAAGCTAAGAACTTCTGTGATTCCATGAACCAACCAAAAAACAACTTAAAAATGCCTATTTGCTAAGCATGGAAGGACATAAAAAGACTAATCAACAGTTCTAAAAAAAATTGAAGAAGAAAGCTACCAGCAAAGGTTTCTGAAGAAGAAAAGACCTCTGTTCCTCTAAGAAGATCAGGAAAATGCAGCTGCTTTTCTGCAGGGTGAATAGAGCTGAGCCTGCAGCAAAAACCTTTCCGTGTCTTCTCATGTTGCTGTGGGCAAAAGCACTCTAGTTGCTGCCTTCAACAGAGGTAATGCCTTTTCAGCTGCTGTGTGCCCACATGTATCCATGAGAAATGCTCTGGGAGAGAACAGCTTTGCCAGAGGAGAAATGGGGGAATGAAACGTGGGGCTGGCTGAGCTGTCTCTGCTGCTACCTCCCAGCTCTGCAGGTTATAAACACAGTATCACAGTATCACAGTATTGTCAGGGTTGGAAGAGACCTCACAGACCATCAAGTCCAAGCCTTTACCACAGAGCTCAAGGCCAGACCATGGCACCAAGTGCCACGTCCAATCCTGCCTTGAACAGCTCCAGGGACGGCGACTCCACCACCTCCCCGGGCAGCCCATTCCAGTGCCCAATGACTCTCTCAGGGAAGAACTTTCTCCTCACCTCCAGCCTAAATCTCCCCTGGCACAGCCTGAGGCTGTGTCCTCTCGTTCTGGTGCTGGCCACCTGAGAGAAGAGAGCAACCTCCTCCTGGCCACAACCACCCCTCAGGTAGTTGTAGACAGCAATAAGGTCACCCCTGAGCCTCCTCTTCTCCAGGCTAACCAATCCCAGCTCCCTCAGCCTCTCCTCGTAGGGCTGTGCTCAAGGCCTCTCCCCAGCCTCGTCGCCCTTCTCTGGACACGCTCAAGCATCTCAATGTCCCTCCTAAACTGGGGGGCCCAGAACTGAACACAGTATTCAAGGTGTGGTCTAACCAGTGCAGAGTACAGGGGCAGAATGACCTCCCTGCTCCTGCTGGCCACACCATTGCTGATGCAGGCCAGGATGCCACTGGCTCTCTTGGCCACCTGGGCACACTGCTGGCTCATGTTCAGGCGGGTATCAATCAGCACCCCCAGATCCCTCTCTGCCTGGCTGCTCTCCAGCCACTCCCACCCCAGCCTGTATCTCTGCATGGGGTTGTGGCCAAAGTGCAGCACCAGCACTTGGAGCTATTGAACCCCATCCCATTGGACTCTGCCCACGTAGGTTGCACCCCAAGATAAGTGTTTGAAAGTGGCTTTGTGAGGCTGCAAAGTGATTTTGGAATTCATCTTTGGTCTGTTGGAACAGGCTTGTCATTCTATCAGTTAGCAGCACACTTTGTCAGAGCTCCCCTTGCAATGTCAGCTGGCTTGTTCCAAACTACTAACAAGACCACTTACACAACAAGAAGCTGCATTAGGGCGGGTTCAGGTTGGGTATTAGAAGAAACCCTTAGCTGAAAGGGTTCCCTAAGACTGGAACAGGCTCCCCAGGCAGGCGGTTGAATGCCCATCCCTGGAGGTGCTTAAAAGAAGTAGAGATGTGGTGCTGAGGGACATGGTTTAGCACACAAACCCACTGCACCATGAGAAGAGTGGCAGCAACTTTCTAGCTCTGTT
Organism: Pogoniulus pusillus; assembly: GCF_015220805.1. Taxonomy (NCBI): domain Eukaryota; kingdom Metazoa; phylum Chordata; class Aves; order Piciformes; family Lybiidae; genus Pogoniulus; species Pogoniulus pusillus. Next base: position 34,951,301 of record NC_087272.1, on the reverse strand, counting down.
TTAGGCTCTTCTTGCCACTTGAGTGGTTTCCAGATGAGTCATTTCCCCTTATCAGGAAATTCAGATGAAATTGCATTCCTACTGGAGGCTTTTAGAGGTACCCAGGAGTCCTGTTTGCCTCTGCAGGAGCTGCATTTTTCTGCCATATTTTATACACATATATACACACATAGTTTTTTTAAACCCAGCCAAGTGGTGGCCATCTGCTCACTTCCAGTTTCTCCAGATTCTCACTGGAGATCTGCCACTGCAAAAAAAAAAAAACCCAAGCATTTTGTCATCCTGTTACCCAACCCTTTCTCAGGAGAGCAGAGACAAGAAGGAAGGAAAGCAGGGCCAGCCTGCTCTCCACAAAGTTTATTAAGTGCTTAACCAGCTTCCCATTATCAGGAAGGAGATCCATCTGAGACCAAATCTTTGCTAAGCTGGGCAGCAAGAGCTGTACCTAAAGCTAATTTTCTAAACAAAGAGCTAGCTGCCTGCTTTGAACTATCCCCCAGAAGAGTTGTCTGGATGAGGATCAATACTCATGAGATGAGCAAGCTGCTGCTGTTTATTACCGTGCCCAGAAGCCTCCGCAGATAGCAGTGCCTGGCTGTGCTCACTGATGCTCTCTGCACCAAAATGCCAGCTACAGACAAAACACAGAGCAAAAACAAATGGGGTTTGGCTGGGTCCTGGAGCAAGGCTGCAGAGGAGGAAATGCAGTCCTCAGCCCATCTAGCTGTGACAGGGGAAAAGGAGGAGTGGAGGCATTGCACCTGGACAGGGCACAGGGGAGGCACAGAGCTTTCCTGGAGGACCTGGCACAGATCCCTTTTGCATGGGGTATCCCCTGGCACACATCTCCCTTTGCATGGTGCATCCCTCTTTGCACCAGTTATCCTCTGGCACACATTCCTTTTGAGTGCCCTCTGCATGGATTACTCCCAGGCACAAGTTCCCCCTTCCAAGGGGCACACATCCCTCTTGGCATGGGTTATCCCTAGCTCAAGTTTCCCTTTCCATAGGGCAACCTTCCTCTTTGCATGGGTTACCCTCTGGCACAAGTTCCCCTTTCCATGGGGCACACATTCCTCTTTGCATGGGTTACCCTCTGGCACAAGTTCCCCTTTCCATGGGGCACACATTCCTCTTTGCATGGGTTACCCTCTGGCACAAGTTCCCCTTTCCATGGGGCACACATTCCTCTTTGCATGGGTTACCCTCTGGCACAAGTTCCCCTTTCCATGGGGCACACATTCCTCTTTGCATGGGTTACCCTCTGGCACAAGTTCCCCTTTCCATGGGGCACACATTCCTCTTTGCATGGGTTACCCTCTGGCACAAGTTCCCCTTATCCATGGGGCACACATTCCTCTTTGCATGGGTTACCCTCTGGCACAAGTTCCCCTTTCCATGGGGCACAGACTCCTCTTTGCATGGAATATCCCCTGGCACACCTCCCCTAGCCTAGGATATCCTCTGCCCTAATGTTTAGGCTCCAGTTCTAACACCCTCTCCCTCTCCCACAGCACCTCCTCTTTCTTCCACACGCCCCAGCCTCACTCCACTGCTCAGGAAGCACTTGTCCCACTCAGGGAGTGACAAGGTCCTTTTAAGTAGAGTGGTCTCCCTCAGGGCCCTCCTGGCAGCCTTTTCTACCTGCAGAGCAAAGTGCTGGTGAGGTGAGCAGGTGACCCAACTCCCCTTTCATCAGGTTTGCAGAATTATTTTGGCATTAAATCCATGCTGGTGACGTGCAATCCCTCACCAGTGCCCTTTCAGGTTCTCTGCAGAGGGCACCTTCACCAGAAAATACTAGAAGTGTCATACCAGGCTTGCCACCACTTTACTTGGCTCAGAAGGGTCTCAAATTGCCAAACCTGTGCTGGTCTGGGCGCCCAGCAGCCTTGGTGCAGAGCTGCTGAAGAGGAAAGAGCTGCCTGGCTGCTCAAAACTCAGCCTCTGAGCAACCTCCCGTGGCAGGGAGCTGTTCCTGCAGAGCATGGCACTGATACTGGTTTGTGGCAACTCCAGCACACCTCTGGCATCACAGAGCAATGCTGACCCTGCCATCCAGAGACGAAGACACAGCAATAATGGAACCCCCCCTACTATTTCCATTGAGGCACTGGGATAACAACCTGCTCTCAAAGGATTACGTTGTCAGTACTTGCCCATGACCCACCTAACAGCCAAGATGTGCTGCTGGCACAAAGCCAGAGCTGTCACCCATTGATGACCCAATTAAAAAGGGAGAAAAAAAAAAAGGGGGTGGCTGGGTGATAGTGATCAGGTTAGAATTTTACATGAACTTTCTGCTGGCTCCTGGTGAAGCCACACACTTGCTGAGATTCAAGATGCATCAGGGAATAGTTAAGGTTGGAAAATACCACTAAGAGCCATCAAGTTGAGCCACCATGCCCACCCAACCATGGCTTGAAGTGCCATGTCTACATATTCTTTGAAGTCCCCCAAGGGTGATGACTCTACCACCTCCCTGGGCTGCCTGTCCCAGTGCCTGACAACGAGACACCTTAGTATATGCATAACTAAGATGGAACTCAAGGATCCTTGCTGCATAGAAATGGAATTTACCAAGCACATCTGTAGCTTTGCAATACACAATTGCTTTATTGAGTCAAGGTCTGAACCACAGTCCAGCATCACCAAGGAAAAATCACAGAATCACAGAAGCATCCAGGTTGGAAAAGCCCCTCAGGATCACCAAGTCCAACCTAGAACCCTACTCTACAAGATTCACCTTAAACCATAGCCCTAAGCACCACATCCAAATCACCCTTAAACACATCCAGGGTTGGTGACTCCATCACCTCCCTGGGCAGCTCATTCCAGTGCCTGACCACTCTCTCTGTGAAAAACCTTTTCCTAAAGGCCAATCTAAACCTCCCCAGTCTCAGCTTGAGGCCATTCCCCCTTGTTCTGTCTCCAGCTGCCTGTGAGAAGAGCACAGCAGCAGCCTCTCCACAATGTCCCTTCAGGTAGTTGTAGACAGCAAGGAGGACTTTGGGTCTGATTCAGAGAAAGCCATCTCTGCTCATCTTTTGCCATGATAGGGCACAGATAGAATCACAGAATGGTTTGGGTTGGAAGGGACCTCAAAAATCACCCAGTTTCATAGGCAGGGACACCTCCCACTAGAACAGTTTACTCAAGGCTTCATCCAACCTGGCCTTGAACACCTCCTGGGAGGGAATAGCCACAACCTCCCTGGGCAACCTGTGCTGGTGTCTCACCACTCTTACTCTAAGGAACTTCTTCCTAACAGCTAGTATAACTCTCCCCTCCGCCAGTTTAAACTCATTCCTCCTCGTCCTGTCATTACAACATCTTGTCAATAGTCCCTCCCCAGCCCTCCTGCAGTCCCCTTCAGACACTGGAAGGCCACTCCAAAGTCTCCTCGAAGCCTTCTCTTCTCCAGGCTGCACAGCCCCAACTCTCTCAGCCTGTCCTCATAGCAGAGCTGCTGCAGCCCTCTGAGCAGCTTGGTGGCATCCTCTGGACTTGCTCCAACAGTTCCATGTCCTTCTTGTGTTGGGGGCTCCAGAACTGCACACAGGACTCCAGGTGGGGTCTCAAGAGAGGTATAGGTACAGCTTAGAGTAGCAATCCACAGAGCATCATTCCATCTCAGACCTGTCTGGTTTATTGCCTCATCTCATCGACTAGATTAAGTGGAATATAGCTTGGTTCAGCCTACCCCAGGCAAGGAGAAGCTTTTTTTTTACCAGTGGGATGTAGACACTCTGCCATCCAGTTCCACAGGCAGCACATGCAACAGGAATTAGTCACAAGGAATAAATGCAACACCAGCACCACCAGAAGTCATCACCATTTTATTTATAAACATACATTTACCCTAAAAGCTGTTGCATTTCAGACAAGTTCCCCTAATTTCCAGAGGCATTTCAGAATAAATAAAAGAAGGATTAGTGTAACTGGTACTCAGTGTCAGCCCCAGATAGGAAAGCAATCCTTGGTCCTTCACAGGATGTGAAGGGAATCAGAGAATCAACCAGGTTGGAAGAGACCTCCAAGATCATCCAGTCCAACCTAGCATCCAGCCCCAGCCAGTCAACTAAACCATGGCACTAAGTGCCTCAGCCAGGCTTTTCTTGACCACCTCCAGGGATGGTGACTCCACCACCTCCCTGGGCAGCCCACTCCAATGCCAATCACTCTCTCTGGCAGCAACTTCCTTCTAGCATCCAGCCTAGACCTCCCCCAGCACAACTTGAGACTGTGTCCCCTTGTTCTGTTGCTGGTTGCCTGGCAGAAGAGACCAACCCCACCTGGCTACAGCCTCCCTTCAGGTAGTTGTAGACAGCAATGAGGTCTGCCCTGAGCCTCCTCTTCTGCAGGCTGCACACCCCCAGCTCCCTCAGCCTCTCCTCATAGGGTTTGTGTTCCAAGCCCCTCACCAGCCTTGTTGTCCTTCTCTGGACACGTTCCAGCACCTCAACATCTCTCTTAAATTGAGGAGCCCAGAACTGGACACAGTAAGCAGTTGGCAAGTGCAATTCAGCAAACTGCTGCCAATTAGTGGGTGCTGGTGAAGAGATGCTCATGAACTGAGGGGGAGGAGGGACAGAAAAAGGTTGTTTGGGAACATGATTTTGCTTTACTTCCAGTCAAGGTTGCTATAACATGCATACATGGAACTAACTGGCAGCCACTGGGATCAGTTTCTAAGCAGCTTCAGAGCTCCAGCGGTGTGGCCACAGCACAATGCATACCCCCACCCCTGCCACCTGCCCATGCATTTGACTTCCAACCATGCTCCTAAGCCTTTTGGGCACCTACTCCTAGATGAATGAGAAGTGAATCTATCCTCTGACACCTTTGATACACTTGGGGATGGATTTGCACGTCTAAACTCTTTTGGACACCTACTCCTAGATGAATGAGAAGTGGATCTAACCTCTGACACCTTTGATACACTTGGGGATGGATTTGCACATCTAAACTCTTTTGGACACCTACTCCTAGATGAATGAGAAGTGGATCTAATCTCTGATACCTTTGATACACTTAGGGACTGAGTTGCACATCTAAACTCTTTTGGACACCTACTCCTAGATGAATGAGAAGTGGATCTAACCTCTGACACCTTTGATACACTTGGGGATGGATTTGCACATCTAAACTCTTTTGGACACCTACTCCTAGATGAATGAGAAGTGGATCTAATCTCTGATACCTTTGATACACTTAGGGACTGAGTTGCACATCTAAACTCTTTTGGACACCTACTCCTAGATGAATGAGAAGTGGATCTAATCTCTGATACCTTTGATACACTTGGGGACTGAGTTGCACATCTAAACTCTTTTGGGCACCTACTCCTAGATGAATGAGAAGTGGATCTAACCTCTGACCCCTTTGATACACTTGGGGATGGATTTGCACATCTAAACTCTTTTGGGCACCTACTCCTAGATGAATGAGAAGTGGATCTAACCTCTGACACCTTTGATACACTTGGGGATGGATTTGCACATCTAAACTCTTTTGGGCACCTACTCCTAGATGAATGAGAAGTGGATCTAACCTCTGACCCCTTTGGTACACTTGGGGACCGATTTGCACGTCTAAACTCTAACATATGTGTGACACAGTGGTAGGGACTCATCCCAAAGAGATGCAGAAGCATGCATGGCCTCATGAAAAGAATTAGGCCCAGACATCAAATATTCATATCCTGAAAGGCAGCAGATGGAGTTAGACAGATGTACAAAGCTGGTTATAAAATCATCTGCTGGAGTTCATAGATTCATAGAATGGTTTGAGTTGGAAGGGAGCCTAAAGATCATCTAGTTACAAATCCCCTTCCATGGGCAGGGACACCTTCCCAGTAGACCAAGTTGCTCAAGGTCTCATCCAGCCTGGCCTCAAACACCATCCACAACCTCCCTGGGCAACCTGTTCCCAGTGTCTCACCACCCTTACTGTAAATTCCCATGTTATGTGGAAAACATTAGGATGGCCACATGCAAACACTAAGCATGCTGATTTATCAAGCCCCAGTGAAACAGTAAATCATGCAGATGGTTAAGCAAAATATTGGCCATCACCTCCATTTCCTAAACATTTGTCTGGGTTTTTTTGTTTGCTTGTTTGTTTTATAGTGTGGAGTTTGTTTCATTCAAAAATACCACGCAGGTGAAGTCCATGAAGGACATCAGGGGTTTTGTTTTGGTTTGTTTCTTTATTTATTGCATCCATAAGTCCTCACTGACTGTGTGCAACAGCTCTGCATATTCTAAGGCACAATATTGAGGAAGGAACACATCACTTCCCAGCAGACAGTCGCAATGTCCTCCAAGGACAACATGGTAGATGGGGTTTTCAGTTTGGCAGGCAATTGTCTCATGTTTAAGTAAATAGTTGCTAACTAGAGAACAACTCAGAATTATTGCTTCCCAACCAACCACTTTCATTTGAATCATAGAATCAACCACGTTGGAAGAGACCTCCAAGATCAACCAGCCTAACCTAGCACCCAGCCCTAGCTGGCTTAGACCATGGCACTAAGTGCCTCATCCAGGCTTTTGTTGAACACCTCAACACATCAAAAGACAACAGATGTGCACAGAGATAAAACCAATCTCTATTCACTTAATTTTCTCATGGTTTTAAGACAGAATAAGTAGATTTTTTTCCCTCCCCCTCACAGAATCACAGAATGTCAGGGGCTGGGAAGATCATCTAGTCCAATGCCCCATTTTAGTATCACAGAACCACTTCAGTTGGAGAAGAGACCCTTAAGAGAACTGAGTCCAAGCATTTAGGTTGCATTGTGAACTGTGAAAATGGGCTATTTCCAGTAACTGTTGACCAGAAAGTGCTACCATGCTTTCCAGTTGCAACACTTCCCCCTCACCTTGCCCATGTACTGTGATGAAGTGACACAGCTCTGAGCTGTGTCTTTGCTGGATCACTTTAGCAAGGAGTATGTGCTTAATCAAAAAGCACAATGGAAAACTGGCCCAAACACAGCAACTGAAAGGTTTGGGGGGGTTGTTTGGTTTGGTTTGGTTTTTCCCCTCTGCTGCCAGCCTCCTTCCTGCTTACCTTCTGCATTTCTGGGTTTTGCTGACTTTACCAAAGTAGCAGCTGGAGGAACACAGGCTCTGGAGGGCACTCAAGCCACGTGTATTTCATAGAATGGCCTGAGACCTTAAAGGTCATCTCATTCCAGCCCTCCTGCCATGGGCAGGGACACCTCCCACTAGAGCAGGTTGCTCAAGGCCTCATCCAGCTTGGTCTGAAAGAATTCCAGGGGATGAAGTGTCCACGACTTCTGTGGACAACCTGTTCTAGTGTCTCACCACCCTCACAGTAACACATTTCTTCCTAATGGCTAACCTAAATCTGCCCTGCTCTAGTTTAAAACCACTGCTCCTTGGTCCCATCATCACATCTCTCTGCAGGAGAATTCAGCTGACTGTGATTTCTGAGCTGATCTCAAACCAGCTCAGACCACCCACGGGCAAGTTATACACCAAAGAGAAAAGCTTCATCGTAGCACCAAACTGCAGCTCAGAGAGTGGGAATTCAGCCACGACCGCCCCCCTCTGCGCCTCTCCCCCACATTGCCTTTCACTGAGTTTAACAACAACAGGGGCTGCTGAACTTAGTCATGAAGGCTTGCTCCTGGGGGGAATCCTGCCATTGTCAATGGTATCCAGCCTTTAGGTTCAATGAAGAAATCTTTATTGGAGAGAATATTAAGCTATAGTCATGAATATTACTTGAGCTACACAAACAAAACAAAAAGAAGGATAAATCCTATCACTAAAGGTGCAATAATTTATTTGCATGACTCCTACCCTCCACTGAAGGTAATATGAACACAAAATGCTTCAGAATTACAGGATGCATTATCAAACTAGTCTCTGTATAAAAAAAAACCAAACCCCAGCAGCTATAGCTTCAGTTATAACAGAGAAGTCGTGCTGTGATGCTTTAGTTTTTCAAATGCACTGACTAGAGACTACCTTAAAATTGCTTCTCAGCTCAAGTTGGCATAGTCTATAAAGGTTCTGTAAACGTAGAACTTTCATCATTCCTAGAAATATTAAAACAAAAGAGCTTTATTGCATGTTTATTTTCTTATTACTTTCAAAAGAACAAAGGAGCAGGCTGGAAATCATAAGCATACCTGAAAGGTGGGTGGGTGGGGGGGGTGGGGTTGGGTTTTCTTTTTGTAATACTTAGGCTTTGCCTTCCCAAAGATGGGAAATTTCTTAAGAAAAGGGGGGGGGGAAAAGAAAACCAACAAAACAACAACATATTGCCTTTTAAAGGAGCAGGTGCAGTGTTGTCATGAGCTTTTCCAAATGAGATGAGAGCCATGATGTCCATGGATTCGAGCTCTGACAAGTGATTGTCTGGAGGCAGCCGAGACATGGGAGAAGAGAGTTCCTTCTTGAAAGTTATTAGGACTGAAAGTCATGTCACAATGTAGTTGGCTGTCCAGCAGCTGGGTGAAACAAAACCACAAGAAGTCGTTAGCTGACAAGCTTTCACAGAATCACAAAATCAACCTTAGGGGCTGGAAGGGACCTCAAAAGATCATAGAAGCAAGCAGGTTGGAAGAGACCTCCAAGACCATCCAGGCCAACCTAGCACCCAGCCCTATCCAGTCAACTAGACCATGGCACTAAGTGCCTCATCCAGGCTTTGCTTGAACACCTCAAGGGACAGTGACTCCACCACCTCCCCAACCCCCCTGCCAGAGCAGGATCACCTATACCACAAACATTTATAAGCTTTTCCTCCTCTGACCTTCTACAATTCAAAACATCACATCTGGAAACAGTCGGCATTTGTGCCCTGCTTCTCCTTCCTCCTGCGCCAACTGCAGAGCTTAACTCTGGTGGAAACAATCTCCATGCCACATGGGCTGATGTATTCTGTGTGTGCTTTCATTTCTTTTTACTCCCACTTGTGAGTGTATTTACATTCAGGCTCTGTAGTGGCAAAATAGTAAAGCAAAGGACTGATGAGTCGTTTTAAGCTGTGCTTGGTCTGCATTACATGGAAATGCTCCTTCTCTGGAGACTGTTAAGCTCCATTTGGATGCAATCCTCTGCCACCTGATCTAGGTGAATCCACTCTAGCAGGGCAATTGGACTAGATGCTCCTTTCCAGTTCTGTAGTTTTGTAATAAAGAACCTTTGTCCTACCAAAGAATAACTTTGGTTGGAAAGGACCTTTAAGCTCATCAAATCCAAGCCTGCTGCTAAACCATGTCCTTCAGCAGCACATCTCTGTGGTTCTTAAACCCCTCTAGTGATGGGGATACATCCACCTCCCTGGGTAGCCTTTTCCAGCATTTGAATTTACTTCTTGTTTTTGACTTTGACATTCACAAACTTTGAAGTATTCACAGAATCACAGAACCTTAGAGGTTGGAAGGGACCTCCAGAGACCATCAAGTCCAATCCCTCTGCCAAAGCAGGATCCCCTAGGGTAGTCTGCACAGGAAGGTTTTGAAAGTCTCCAGAGGAGACTCCACAACCTCTCTGGGCAGCCTGTTTCTTCTGTTTGACACTGAATGCCAACTTCCCTTCCTCTTGAGGTTCATAGAGCAACAAACTACCAAAACACTCCCATTTATTTTCATTTGGAAACCAGAAATATTTTGGTCCCTGGAGTACAACATCATCTTTAATGCTCTTCTCTTTCAAGGTTTTTGATAAGAGAGTCATCCACAGTTTCAAATAAGCTTCTGGCAGACAGAATACTTCCTCAGAATGCCCATAAGCATATCAAAACAATACTGAGTAATTCTGGGTTGGTCAGGGCCAGTGTGGTGCCCTGCTGAGCAGGTTTTTGGGTGAAGCCATGGTGGCAGGAAGGCACAACCTGTGCAATGAAGCAGCTGATCACAGGATCACAGGATGTCAGGGGCTGGAAGTGATCCAAAAATATCATTGAGACCAATCCCCTTGGCAGAGCAGGACCATACAATCCAGCTCAGGTCACAGAGGAATGCTCCCAGACCAGGCTTGAACGTCTCCAGAGAAGGAGACTCCACAACCTCTCTGGGCAGCCTGTTCCAGTGCTCTCTGATCCTTACAGTAAAGAAGTTCCCCCTTGTGTTGAGGTGGAACCTCCTGTGCTGCAGCTTCCATCCATTGCTCCTTGTCATCTGACTTCTTAGAACTGAAAGGCCAAACACTAACATTACACTGCTTGGGGTTTTTGTTTCAGATGTGGAGCCTGTTAAATTCCATTTCAAAATGAGCAATTTTGCACTTTCAAAGTCAGTCCCTTCGAACCCATCAGCAGGAGTCAGCGCAACTCAAATGCAACCAGCTCATACGGTGAGGTCTTGCACGAGGAGTGAACATGGCAGGAAGGGGCAATTTGCAGGGGGGTGGGGGGAAGACAAATCCTTGCCATTATTGTTCTTCAGGAGCCACCTATTTCCTCAAAATCTCCTTCCCTTTGTCATGAAACTGCTTAGCACTGTGTGGAAATGCAAAGCATTGCTCCATCCAGTACAGCTCTGTACTGTGTTTTCTAGCATCACTGCTCCTGAGATGATGATGGAGGGGCTGAGGTTTACAGCAGTCAAATTGCTAAGTCATTTAGTTGAGCCTTCATCTATCCTTACCAGACCTCAATTTTCATTTAAGTTAAAAAAAAAGATTAAGAAGGAAAAATAAAACAAAATAAAATAAAATAAAATAAAATAAAATAAAATAAAATAAAATAAAATAAAATAAAATAAAATAGAATAAAATAAAGTGAAATAGAATAAAATAAAGCAAAATAGAGTAGAATAAAAAATAAAGTAAAATAGAATAAAAATAAAATAAAATAGAAAAAAGTGGAAGAGAACAAAATAAAATAATGTAAAATAGAATAGAATAAAAATAAAACAAAACAAAGTAAAGCAAAATAGAATAAAAATAAAATAGAATAAAAATAAAATAGAATAGAATAAAATAAAGTGAAAGAGGACAAGATAGAATTAAATAAAGACAATAAAATAGAAAAAAATAAAATAGAATAAAATAAAATAGAATAGAATAAAATAAAGTGAAAGAGGACAAGATAGAATAAAACAAAGAGAATAAAATAGAATAAATTAAAATAGAATAAAACAAATAAAATAAAGCAAAATAGAATAAAACAAATAAAATAAAGCAAAATAGAATAAAAATAAAATAAAACAAAATAAAGTAGGATAGAATAAAATAGAATAGAATAAAAATAAAATAAAATAAAATAAAGTGAAAGAGGACAAAATAGAATAAAATAAAGAGAATAAAATAGAATAAATTAAAATAGAATAAAACAAATAAAATAAAATAGAATAAAATTAAAATAAAATAAAATAAAATATAGTGAAAGAGAACAAAATAGAATAAAATAAAGAATAAAATAGAATAAAACAAAGTAAAATAGAATAAAATAGAATAGAATAAAAATAAAATAAAACAAACCAAAGTAAAACAGAATAAAATAGAATAAAAATAAAATAAAATAAAGTGAAAGAGAACAAAATAGAATAAAATAAAGGGAATAAAATAGAATAAAAAATAAAGTAAAATAGAATAAAAATAAAGTAAAATAGTGTAAAAAATAAAGTAAAATAGAATAAAATAAAATAGAATAGAATAGAATAAAAATAAACTAAAATAAATTAAAATAGAATAAAAATTTAAAAAGGAAAATAGAATAAAAACAAAATAGAATAAAGTGAATGAGAACAACTTAGAATAAAACAAAGTAAAAGAGAATAAAATAGAATAGAATAAAAAAAGTAAAATAAAATAAAACAGAATAAAGTTAAAATAAAATGAAGTAAAATAGAATAAAATAAAGACAAAATGAAGTGAAATAGAATAAAATTAAAATTAAATAAAGTAAAATAGAATAGAATGAAAATAAAGTAAAATAGAATAAAATAAAATGACAGAGAACGAAATAGAATAAAATAAAATAAACTAGAATAGAATAAAAGTAAAATAAAACAAAATAAAGTAAAATAGAGTAAAAATAAAAGAAAATAAAATATGACTTTCATCCTCCTTCTCTCCTTTTTGTGTGTGTAAAGATGGATGTGCAGAAGCACATTTTAAGGGTCAGGACCTCATCCAGATGAGGAAGGTTTATAGTATCATGCCTGAAGGGGAAAAGCTGTTTGTAAATGTGCCAGGTTAAACAAATAATAGTAAAAAAGTTACCATCATTTCTTATTCGACTTTAAAAAACGAACAAATGGAGAAAGACACAGCTATACAATAGCACCCTCTAGCTCTGCTGATGGGGAAATCTCTCTCCTGAAACACCAGAGGAGAAAACCCATCTGTTCTGCTGGCAAAGGTAAGTAGGTTCCTCTCCTGCTCCTGGATTTATACAGCTATTGCTTTTGAGAGAGGTGGGAACCAGTAAGTGAAAAGAGCTCTATATTCCCCTCTATCACTACTAACCAATAATTGATAACATGAGGGCAACAGTTACTCCTGTGTTTGGCTTCTTTTCTCCCTGCATTTTCCTGTCTTTTACAAGGTTGAAGCCAGCCTGAGCACTGCCCACCTCATATCACTGGTGGCACCAGGTTGAAGCTGAAACGCTCTGGCAATCTGGTTTTAGTTATATGAGGACCTGCTCTAAGGCAGAGAAATGCATTGTTTTGTTGTTTTGGTTTTGTTTCTGACATGCAACCATCTGGCAAGGTCTTTAGAACCTGCAGCAAGCAACACTTGAGCATGTTCTGGGGATACCTCCAGAAGGATTCATTACAAGTTACAGAATGTCCCTAGTATTTTGCATGACCATTCTGTCTGCAAAGGGAGGCCTGGAGACACAAAAAAACATTAGCAGCTTCTTCAAACACGATCCAGGGTCCTCAACCTGGAAGTATCTACATGAAGTTACTTAGGAGTATCTACACTGTCTTGTGTGATGTGACAGAGTCAAGCCTCCAGGACACAGAGGCTGGAAAGGATCTCCAGAGATCATCTGGTCCTATCTCCCTGCCAAGGTAGCATCCCCTATTCCTGTGTGAATGGATGTGTTCACATGGGAATGCATCCAGGTGGGTCTGGAAAGTCTCCAGAGAAGAAGACACCACAACCTCTCTAGCAGCCTGTTTCAGGGCTCTGTCACCCTCACTGTAAAGAAGTTTCTCTTCATGTTAAGGTGAAACCTTCTCTGTTGGAAGGGAGATCTCCAGAGGTTGGAAGGGATCTCCAGAGATCATCCAGTCCTACCCCTCTGCCAAGGTAGCATCCCCCATTCCTGTGTGAATGGATGTGTTCACATGGGAATGCATCCAGGTGGGTTTGGAAAGTCTCCAGAGAAGAAGACACCACAACCTCTCTAGCAGCCTGTTTCAGGGCTCTGTCACCCTCACTAGAAAGAAATTTCTCTTCATGTTAAGGTGAAACCTTCTCTGTTGGAAGGGACATCTCCAGAGGTTGGAAGGGAGACCTCCAGAGATCATCCAGTCCTACCCCTCTGCCAAGGTAGCATCCCCCACTCCTGTGTGAATGGATGTGTTCACATGGGAATGCATCCAGGTGGGTCTGGAAAGTCTCCAGAGAAGGAGACTCCACAACCTCTCTAGCAGCCTGTTTCAGGGCTCTGTCACCCTCACTAGAAAGAAATTTCTCTTCATGTTAAGGTGAAACCTTCTGTGTTGGAAGGGAGATCTCCAGAGGTTGGAAGGGATCTCCAGAGATCATCCAGTCCTACCCCTCTGCCAAGGTAGCATCCCCCATTCCTGTGTGAATGGATGTGTTCACATGGGAATGCATCCAGGTGGGTTTGGAAAGTCTCCAGAGAAGAAGACACCACAACCTCTCTAGCAGCCTGTTTCAGGGCTCTGTCACCCTCACTAGAAAGAAATTTCTCTTCATGTTAAGGTGAAACCTTCTCTGTTGGAAGGGACATCTCCAGAGGTTGGAAGGGAGACCTCCAGAGATCATCCAGTCCTACCCCTCTGCCAAGGTAGCATCCCCCACTCCTGTGTGAATGGATGTGTTCACATGGGAATGCATCCAGGTGGGTCTGGAAAGTCTCCAGAGAAGGAGACTCCACAACCTCTCTAGCAGCCTGTTTCAGGGCTCTGTCACCCTCACTAGAAAGAAATTTCTCTTCATGTTAAGGTGAAACCTTCTGTGTTGGAAGGGAGATCTCCAGAGGTTGGAAGGGATCTCCAGAGATCATCCAGTCCTACCCCTTTGCCAAGGTAGCATCCCCCACTCCTGTGTGAATGGATGTGTTCACATGGGAATGCATCCAGGTGGGTCTGGAAAGCCTCCAGAGAAGAAGACACCACAACCTCTCTAGCAGCCTGTTTCAGGGCTCTGTCACCCTCACTGTAAAGAAGTTTCTCTTCATGTTGAGCTGAAACCTTCTCTGTTCCAGTTTGTAGCTGTTGCTCCTTGTCTTATTGCTGCTGACCACCAAAAAGAGATTGGCCCCAGCCACTTGACATGCACCCTTCAGGTATTTATAGACATTGACCAGATCCCTTCTGAGTCTTCTCTTCTGCAGACCAAACAGCCCCAAGGTTTTCAGTCTTTCTCTGTAGGAGAGCTGCTCAAACCTCCCAATCATCCTCCTGGCTCACACAATATGTGTGCACAGCATTGGAGTTACTTATGAAGAGAAACAGCCTTTGAGTCTAACATTGCTAAACAGAGATCTTCTGGGGAAGATTTATTGAGCTTGGAAATGTTTCTTGCTATGAGAAGCTGATTAAAATGGCATGGGAAGGTTTCTCTTCTCACTGCAAAGCTATGCCTGAGTGGCAAAGTCAGGAGGAGACAAGCTTCTCAGTTAAGAGCGTGGCAAACAGCATTGTTAGAGCTCAGGATTTGGTACTTACTTCTGGATCTGATATAACAATCATTGCAGTTCAGAAGACCATTTCTAATCCTGACATCTGTCCCACTTGATGCATCTCCCAGCTGCCCCTTGCAAATGCCACACTGTTAATTGAAAAACAGAGGAAGTCAAGAGCCCATGCCCTGTTATCTGGCATAAGTCCACTCAAATGTTGGTTATTCTGTCAGTAGTTCTTGGAACAGTGAGGAAAAAAATTACAGACTCACAGAATTGCCAGGGCTGGAAGGGACCTCAAGGATCATCTAGTTCCAACCCCTCTGCCAAGGAGAGAGACACTTTCCACTAGACCAGTTTGCCCAGAGTCACATCCAGTCTGGCTTTAAAAACATCCAGGGATGGAGCTTCTACCACCTCCCTGGGCAACCTGTTCCAGTGTCTCACTACCCTTATGGTGAAGAACTTCTTCCTAACATCTAATCTAAATCTACCTTCCTCTGGTTTTGCTCCATCCCCCCTAGTCCTATCCCTACCCAACACCCTAAAAAATCCCTCATCAGATGTAGTCACCTTTCAGATACTGCAAGACCACAATAAGGTCTCCCCAGGGCCTTCTCCTCTCCAAACTGAGCAATCCTCAGCCTGTCCTCATAGGAGAGGTGGCTCCAGCCCTCTGATCATCCTCACAGCCCTTCTCTGCACACCACAGTAGCTTCTCAACAAACATGCAAATTCCTTGGTCCTCTCATTTTCAACTTCACATAGAATCAACCAGGTTGGAAGAGACCTCCAAGCTCATCCAGTCCAACCTAGCACCCAGCCCTGTCCAATCAAACAGACCATGGCACTAAGTGCCCCATTAAGTCTATGCTTGAACACCTCCAGAGATGGCGACTCCAGCACCTCCCTGGGCAGCCCATTCCAATGGCAACCACTCTCTCTGCCAACAACTTCCTCCTGCCCTCTCCCTGCACTCTGCATGACTTGGGATTTTTCTTAACAAAGGTACAGACATACCCTGAAGCACTGGATATGGAAATAAAGACCGAGCGTTTCGATGATCATGGCAGCTCCTTTGCCCAGAGGAAGCCCACAGGTAGAACAAAGCTTCTTCCCGCTGACGGACCTAGGAGACAAACGCAGCTGTGAGAACAGAGAGCTCCAACTGCTGCTAAAAGACAGCCAAATGTTTACACAGGTTTATGGAGGCAGACAAGATAGGAGGGAGGAGCGTGGAGGGGTTCATATAAATCAACAGTGGCACTTCAGCTGTGTTGCTGAATCAGCCTGAACGACTGCCTTGCAGACAGGCAAGAAGACTCTCAGCCTGGAAATGTGGTGGGTTAAGAACTTCCTCCCACCCCAATTAAAATATACCAAACCAGCTCAGACAGCTTGGAAGTAAGCTAAAGCTACATTTGACAGCAAAGCTAATTTCACAAGCATATATACACAACACATTTACAGGTATTTGCAATTATATACAATTCAGAAATGATACCAAAATCCAATCTTCAACCTCTGGACAAAGAAAGCCCAGAAGGGGCCAATGCTACCCTCCCTCTCTCCCCAGATAGAAAACAACCAGCAAGGCTTATGTGGAAAATGTTAGTGTAGGAGTTAGAGAGAGAGGCATCCTAGCCTGGATCAGGGAACTGTGGCTAGCAGGATGAGGGAGGTTATTCTGCCCCTGTACTCAGCACTGGTCAGGCCACACTTTGAGTGCTGTGTCCAGTTCTGGGCTCCTCAATTCAAGAGAGATGTTGAGGTGCTGGAATGTGTCCAGAGGAGGACAACAAAGCTGGTGGAAGGCCTGGAAGACAAACCCTGTGAGGAGAGGCTGAGGGAGCTGGGGGTGTGCAGCCTGCAGTAGAGGAGGCTCAGGGCAGAGCTCATTGCTGTCTACAACTACCTGAAGGGAGGCTGCAGCCAGGTGGGGATTGGTCTCTTCTGCCAGGCAACCAGCAACAGAACAAGGGGACACAGTCTCAAGTTGTGCCAGGAGAGGTCTAGGCTGGATGTTAGGAGGAAGTTGTTGGCAGAGAGAGTGATTGGCATTGGAATGGGCTGCCCAGGGAGGTGGTGGAGTCACCATCCCTGGATGTGTTCAAGCAAAGCCTGGCTGAGGCACTTAGTGCCATGGTCTAATTGACTGGCTAGGGCTGGGTGCTAGGTTAGATTGGATGATCTTGGAGGTCTCTTCCAAACTGGATGATTTTATGATTCTTTGTAGAGAAGCAAAGAGGAAGCGAACAGATCCAGTGCCCTAGAGCCAAGAAGGAAGAACTGCTTATACATTGGCTTTTTATACCTCTTAGCAAAGCAGTGAATGATACAGACATCATCACTGTTATGCTTTCTCAACCCACACTCTGCTCAGTCAGATTCTGTACCAACTGCTTTTATTAGAATATTCCCACAAGCCTTTAAACTACCACAGGAAATCTTTCAGTTTGTTTGCCCACTGCAAGGCAGAAGGCAGGGATGCTGCTCTAACACCCAGACAAGCTGGCAAAAACAGCAGCAATGTAACTGCAGTAGCATAGGGCAGGCAGCAGGACACTTGCTAACTGATTTTAACCTATGCTGCTGCAGCTACGTGTCTGCTGGCATTACAGCTAATTAAAGCTGAAATCAGATCTCTGTCTGTAATGCCAAAATACTTCACCTCTCTCCTTATGCTTCAGTCCTGTCTGGATCTTTCTAGTCAAGCAGATGTTTAATGACAGCTGAGTGAGAGATCAGGGCCCCAGGAGTAAGTGCTGCTCTTTTCCATAATGGCTTTAACAGCAGTGCAGGTCCACACTTCTATGTGTTTCAGCTCTCCTCTGCTCACTGTGTGCAGTTCTGGAGACCACAACACAAGAAGGACATGGAACTGTTGGAGCCAGTCCAGAGGAGGGCCATGAAGATGCTCAGAGGGCTGCAGCAGCTCTGCTATGAGGACAGGCTATTAGAGTTGGGGCTCTGCAGCCTGGAGAAGAGAAGGCTTTGAGGAGACCCTGGAGTGGTCTTCCAGTATCTGAAGAGGGCCTACAAGAGGGCTGGGGAGCAACTATTGACAAGATCTTGTAATGACAGAGAAGGAGTAATGGGTTTAAACTGGCAGAGGGGAAATCTAAACTAGATGTTAGGAAGAAGTTCTTTAGAGTGAGGGTGGTGAGACACTGGCACAGGTTGCCCAGGGAGGCTGTGGATGCTCCCTCCCAGGAGGTGTTGAAAGCCAGGCTAGATGAGGCCTTGAGCAACCTGTTCTAGTGGGAGGTGTCCTTGCCTATGGCAGGGGGCTGGAGCTGGATGATCTTTGAGGTCCCTTCCAACCTAAACCACTCTATGACTCTGACATGTCTGCCAGGCTGTCAGAACTGATGCTTGTCTAGTGAGATGAACCTCAGACCAAAGGGATCCCTTGCCACCATGTATCAGCCATGATTCTGACAGCAGGAGAGAAATTTTGGGCTACTTTATGAGTTTTGAAAAGGTGGTTTGATGAAATTGTACCTGTTGGGTGATTGACTTGGAGCAACAGGAGAGCAGGGAGATGATGGCCCGGATTGGAAGTTCTCATGATAGCCTGCCCTACAATACCAGGAGGGGAGATGCATTAATACAGCTGAAGAACAATTAAAACCAGGTTTGATATGGAGAAACTCAAGCTGGTGGAATTCAGGATCCCAGCTCTAAAGATTTTATCTAAAGGAAAGAAGGTAGAAATTTTCTGCCCACTGCCATTTTGGTAACATGAAACCAGCATCTATTGTTTGGTTCTGCTCCACCAGATAACAACTCACAAGGCAATCAGTGATGGGCAGACTCCTACCCACCTATGAACCCAGCACAGCTCCCACCACGATAAGGAGGGTTAAGCCAAGTCACACCACCTTGCACTCTCTTGTTGGCCAGGGGATGTGTTCAGAAGCACACTGGTAGAGCAGAGGCAGGGTTGCTGATGGAGGGTCTGTGCCCTTACAGAGTGAAAAGAAAGCTACCAACAGTGAAAAGCAGTTTATTACCATTCATAACCTGCAAGTATGTGCTGAGATGTTTCTTTTTGCTATCACAAATCATAGGACAGATGTGCTCCTCTGTGATCTCAGCCAGATTGTATGATCCTGCTCTGGCAAAGAGGTTTGACTCGATGATCTCTTTGGGTCCCTTCCAACCCCTGGCATCTTGTGCTCCTGTGATTTGTGCTCCCACTGCTTAAAGCTGCTTATTCGAGATCACATAATTTTCTCAAACACACAGGACTTTTTAATGAGGAACAGGTCATCAAACCCAATTCTACATTATTTTTGACTAGACACAAGCTTCCTAGAGCTAACACATTTTGCAGGAGAGTGCTAGCTAGTTAATGAAAGCAGATGTTTCTTTCTCATTACAACTTCTGCAAGCATATCCTGCCTACCAGAACAACTGGTGTTACCTTTACAGCAATGCTTACTCAAAAAACATAAGGCAAGACATCAGAGAAGACAAAATCTCACCAAAATTTACAGGAGAAAGAAAATCCTAACCCCTGTGTGTCTTCTATTGAAATCTGTACTCATTTTTAGAACTAGAAAGTAGCAAGCAGTGTGCGTTTGGAAGCTGGGGAATGAATCAGAGGCACAGAATGTTAGGGGTTGGAAGGGACCTCCAGAGATCATTGAGTCCAACCCCCCCTGCCAAAGCAGCATCACCTAGAGCAGGCTGCACAGAAATGCATCCAGGCATGTTTTGAAAGTGCCCAGAGAAGGAGACTCCACAACCTCCCTGGATAACCTGTTTCAGTGCTCCACCACCCTCACTGTAAAGTGTTTCCTCATCTTGAGGTGGAACCTCCTGCATTCTGGTTCGTACCCATTGCCCTTGTCCTGTCACAGCATCATTAAGATGGGCCTTGCACCTTCAACTTGACATCCACCCCTCAGATACTTATAGATGTTGATAAGACCCTCTCTCAGCCATCCTCTCTCAAGACTAAATAGTCCCAGGTCTCTCAGTCTTTCTTCATAAGAGAGATGTCCCAGTCTCTTAATCATCCTTGTGGCTCTCTACTGAACACTCTCCAGCAGATCCCTGTCTCTTTTGAATTGGGGAGCCCAAACCTGGACAGAGTATTCCAGGTATGGTCTCACCTGGAAGCTCTTGGATACCCATTTCAAAGAGGCAGACTTCACCTGACATTCCCACTTACTGGTGGAGTCACTGTCCCTGGAGGTGCTGAAGAAAAGCCTGGATGAGGCACTTAGTGCCATGGTCTATTTGATTGGACAGGGCTGGGTGCTAGGTTGGCCTGGATGGTCTTGGAGGTCTCTTCCAACCTGCTTGATTCTATGATTTTATTTAGCCACTTACTAGCTGTAAATGTTTGTCTCTGGCACTTAAAACAAATAAAGCACATACACAGTTACACAGATCAGTGTTTAGAGAACTAAAGAGAGAGAGTGGCAAGCAGAGGTTGTCTTCCTTCATGAAATTAGGTACTGGGGTACCCAAAATGGGAAATGAAGTGGATAAATGCAAGCAGCTTTGGTGGGAAAGCCAGGAGTTAAAGATGTTTTCATGCTGCAGGGATATCATGGAACTTAATCAATAAAGAATGCTGAGTAGGAATATAAAGAACAGAGTGAGTAGAACTTCTCAGCCTCTGCAATAACCTTTATTTTGCATTCTCACCTCCTCACTTCCCCTGCAGGGCTCAGCTGCTGTCCTGCACTCTGGCTCAGGAATGGTCTCTGCCGAACATCCTCTGTGCAATGCGGGGACTGCTTCGTCAGCAGCTGCTGATTCCAGGAGATGTCTGTACAACAGGAGGTGGAAAATCTCAACACTCAAGACAAAATGCTTTTGTCAGTACTTACATACCAGCACACCACAAAGGAGATAAGAGATATACTGCTACTTAAAAATGAGTTCCCAGACATGCCACACAGTCAGAGACAGGCTCTGCTACACCAGAACACCTTTATGGAACAACATTCTCTTGCATTACCTTCACGTCCATATGACCTACTCTACTGCTGAATCTCAGTTTCTGAAGGTGGAAAGGATGAGGTCAAAGAGCTGTCTGTGAAGAGCACTTGGGAAAATGAAGTATTTCTGTCATAAGCAAGGAAGTGCCAGAGAGACTGAAACTTTCTGTAGAGCCTGGTGATCTGTACTTCTCAATGGCAAGAGCTGAAGGTAGCATAGTCACTGCTCTCTGTCAGCCTACCCATAAACAGTCATTGCCTTCTCATTTCCTTCTGCATTTCAGGTGGTTGCACAAGGCTGGGTGACAATAACACCTGCCCAGCAATATGCAGTGACCCATGTGATGTCCAGGCAGCTGACCATGCCAGCACTGATGGCACTGGTTGATTCTATGATTCTATTAGTTTTAATTGACACTTTTAATAGATTAATTTTAATTTCCAATTTTAATTAATTTCTCATTTCTAATGAGCTCATGGAAACAGGTGTTAATTTAGGCTTGGCTTGAAAAGGCTACCCATCATGGGCAGTGGTTTTAACCGGATTACCACAGTTTCACAGTATTGTCAGGGTTGGAAGAGACCTCACAGATCATCAAGTCCAACCCTTTACCACAGAGCTCAAGGCCAGACCATGGCACCAAGTGCCACATCCAATCCTGCCTTGAACAGCTCCAGGGACGGCGACTCCACCACCTCCCCGGGCAGCCCATTCCAGTGTCCAATGACTCTCTCAGTGAAGAACTTTCTCCTCACCTCCAGCCTAAATCTCCCCTGGCACAGCCTGAGGCTGTGTCCTCTTGTTCTGGTGCTGGCCACCTGAGAGAAGAGAGCAACCTCCTCCTGGCCACAACCACCCCTCAGGTAGTTGTAGACAGCAATAAGGTCACCCCTGAGCCTCCTCTTCTCCAGGCTAACCAATCCCAGCTCCCTCAGCCTCTCCTCGTAGGGCTGTGCTCAAGGCCTCTCCCCAGCCTCGTTGCCCTTCTCTGGACATGCTCAAGCATCTCAATGTCCCTTCTAAACTGGGGGCCCAGAATTGAACACAATACTCAAGGTGTGGTCTAACCAGTGCAGAGTACAGGGGCAGAATGACCTCCCTGCTCCTGCTGACCACACCATTGCTGATGCAGGCCAGGATGCCACTGGCTCTCTTGGCCACCTGGGCACACTGCTGGCTCATGTTCAGGCAGGTATCAATCAGCACCCCCTGATCCCTCTCTGTCTGGCTGCTTTCCAGCCACTCCGACCCCAGCCTGTATCTCTGCATGGGGTTGTTGTGGCCAAAGTGCAGCACCCTGCACTTGGAGCTATTGAACCCCATCCCATTGGACTCTGCCCATCTGTCCAGGAGATCAAGGTCCTGCTGCAGAGCCCTTCTGCCTTCCAACTCAGTCACATCTGCCCCCAGCTTGGTGTCATCTGCAAACTTGCTGATGACTGACTCCATGCCCTCATCCAGATCATCTATGAAGATGTTAAAGGGGATGGGGCCCAGCACAGATCCCTGAGGGACACCACTAGTGACAGCTGCCAGCTGGATATGGCACCATTCACCACCACTCTCTGGGTCCGGCCCTCCAGCCAGTTCCTAACCCAGCACAGAGTGTTGGACAGAAAGAACCTAATTAGATATCAAAGCAGAAAAGAAGT
Source organism: Pogoniulus pusillus (assembly GCF_015220805.1). Lineage (NCBI taxonomy): Eukaryota > Metazoa > Chordata > Aves > Piciformes > Lybiidae > Pogoniulus > Pogoniulus pusillus. The sequence goes on along the minus strand of NC_087272.1, from coordinate 34,928,874 downwards.
GCTGGGAATATGCTCTGTGCATGAAGATATATCTTATCTATATGTGAGCTTATGTACAAGATAGAGGATAACTGTGTTTCACTGCTGCTGGGAACATGCAAGCCTAGAAAAGAGATTCCTTCCTACATATGAAATGCTCTTCTCTGATGAAACCAAGACTTTAAACTTCACCTTACCGCATTTATCTTTGCTAATAGCAAATAACCTTCAAGCCTGAGACATTCAGGTTTTGAAGATATATGGGCACTGGCAACTTTCAAAATTCTTGGAGTTAAGATTTCTGCAAGATTTCTTTCTGCATGCATATGAAGAGTCTCAACTCTCACCCTGAGTCAAGGGCAGGTTCAGCCTGGCAGGTGAGTTGCGCTCCAGCGTTGGCACTTGGTGCTGCTGCTCTCCTCCTTTCAAGATACCCATCTCTGGATGTCCCAAGAGCATTTTATTTCCACTGCCAATAAAAAGAAGTCACATTGCATAAATAAAGCCAGGAAAAATCCCATCTAGAATACAGTGGCAAATCAGACTATTTGAAGATGACTCTATTTGTTTGCTGTCGTGTCAGCAACAAGGGTAACTGAGCATGAATTAACACATTTGTCTTCAGATAGGGTAAGTCTTCCTACTGACCTCACACTCTGCCACTTAGGCTCAAGGTCACTCTGGATTTGTGGAAAATTCTCTTTGTCAGAGAAACAACTTTCCTCTGAGTTCTCTGGAGAGTGCTGAGCATCATCAGATGCTTCTTGTCTTTATGGATGCTGTTATTAGCAGGTAGGACTTTGAACACCGTATGGCAAGTTTGGGTATGGCACTTCTGAGACAGCCAGGCAGACTCACACAGATTCTGAGTCAGGACAGTTACTGCTCCTTTACTCCTCTAAATGCCTTGGGAAACTTGTGCACAAGATACAGAGCTGTTTGATCTGTGCTGAGGTGATCTTGTGCCTGATCAACACAAGGACATGAAACTGTTGGAGCAAGTCCAAAGAGGGCCACGAAGATGATCAGAGTGTTGGAGAACCTCTGCTATGAGGATAGGCTATGAGATTTGGGGCTCCTCAGGCTGGAGAAGAGAAGGCTTTGAGGACACCTTGGAGGGGCCTTCCAGTATCTGAAGCAGGCTACAGGAGGGCTGGGGAGGGACTATTGACAAAGTCTTGTAATGACAGCATGAGGAGGAATGGGTTTGAACTGGCAGAGGGGAGATTTAAACTAGATGTTAGGAAAAAGTTCTTTCCAGTGAGGGTGGTGAGACACTGGCACAGGTTAATCAGGGAGTTTGTGGTTGCTCCCTCCTTGGAGGTGTTCAAGGCCAGGTTGGATGAGGCCTTGAGTGACCTGTTCTAGTGGGAGGTGTCCCTGCCTATGGTGGGCAGTTGGAATTAGATGATTTTTGAGGTCCCTTCCAACCTAAACCATTCTATGATTCTATGATCTATTCAAGCTCCAATCTGGTTGATCTGGCAGCCTCTTGGCAAAGCCACAGATTGCAAAGGCAAACCTTCTGATGTGCACAACTAGCACTGAACATTGCCATGAATGGGTAAACCTGCAGCAAGTGAATAACAATCAAGACATTTATTACACCTAACACCAGGCCATCAGATGCTGATGCTCTAGCATCAATCAAGGGCAGATGTGACATCCTAAAAGTCTACAGAACACAACACACGGCCACAGGGCTAAGGTTTGCTTCAGGACACATTTCAGTGTTGTGTTGACTGTTGGATTTGATGCTCTTAGAGGTCTTTTCCAACTTTAATGATTCTATGACCTAAGAAATGCTTAGGCTTGACCCATACCTCTTCTTTTCTTGCCAGAGGTCATTTTCCTTGCTTTTCAGAGATGGCATGATGTCCTGCTCCCACATCAGCTTCTTCTGCCTTGTAACTTCTTTTTGTTTGCTTTCCTCTGGAGAGCTGTTTGAATCAGTTGAGTTCTGGAAGACAGCAGAGGAGGGATCAAGGAGCTTCCCTTGAATTTGGCATCATCACATGCATGGGAAAGCACAGGCTGCCCCCAGATATATTGTGTTGACACACCTCATTACCATAAAGACCTCATATTACACAGTGGAGTAACGTGACCTTGGTGAGGCTGAGCTTGGATCTGACAAAGGCTTCAGCTGAAACAATCAATTAATTGGACTAAACTAGCATGGAAGAAAAAAAGTTAGGGACAGACCAATTATGAGATGGTGCTCAGGATAACAAAATGAAACTTCCCACTAGCTATCTCTGGCAAAAGTCCTTGAATCAGTTTGGGAGTCTAGACAGTCTCTCATTGGACTTGAGAGGACCTTGTGAGAGCCTTCAGCTTGTTGGCTCCGCCTGGGGACAAACCATTACTCGTGTATTGGGCATCCTCAAATGGCAACACCAGTCTTACTTCCAAAATGCTACTAGAGTAGGTCATAACTGACTGATGGAGCTTGAGTAAGCCATGGCATGACAGCCTTCACTTCTGGGTGCAGGCACTACCCTCAACATGGCCTATGCAGCTCCACCCAGGAAGGTACTGCTCTACAGCCATATGAGCCATGGCTGATGCCCCTGCACAGGGATGAGCCATAAGAAGGGCAGAAAGTCTGGGAGAAGAACCAGATGATAGAGTACTCCTAATCCTGGAGTTGCATGGAAAAAGACAAGTGACTTCTTGGGTGTGGGTGCCTCAGGCAGGTGAAAATGACATCTGGGAATCCCACATCTGCTCTACTGAGCTCAACTGGGGTGTCATTCTGTGGTGTCTGCCAATTACTTATCTAATCAGATGCTAGATGCTAGACTGTGAGGGGAGTAGACATCACCATTGTTTTCCTTTCACAGCCTATGATCTACTTTTTTCTCACCAAAACATTCTACCCTGCTTCAAACTAGCACATAAGTTAAACATTTTGTGCTGCAGAAGTGAAAAAAACACAACCAAGTAAGTAATAAAAAAAAACAAACCAAGAGTGAACATTCCTCTGCTTGTTTCTCCACTTTCCAGGAGAAAAGGAGGAAAAGTGGGAAGGCAGGATTCAGATATATTTAAAGCATTGTTTTATAGTCAAGATTTTGGATGCAGGGAAATTACTTCAGACTTTGTTGGCTTTGAAATGGAAACCAAAAATGTCCCAGAAAGAGGTGACTGTGCAATCACAGTGCCAGTTAAATGGAGGTAGCTGCAAAGAGAAAGTATCACAGAGCACTGGAACAGGCTCCCCAGAGAGGTTGTGGAGTCTCCTTCTTTGGAGACTGTCAAGGCCTGTTTGGATGTGTTCCTCTGTGGTCTGTGCTAGATTGTGTGGTCCTGCTCTGGCAGGGGGGGGTTGGACTCGATGATCTCCTTGGGTCCCTTCCACCCCCTAATATCCTGTGATTATCCTCTGCCCTAGTCCAAAATGGGATGGTAGCAGTTTGCTTGGGAGTGAGACTCTTCAGCTGTAGCAACATACAGGCCACATCTTGTGAGGTACCAGAGTTATGGAAGGGATTCAGGGAACATTCTTCGTGTTCCCAAGCTTTGTTAGCCTGTTGTGAAGAACAAAACTTTGCACTGAAGCTGGCTTTGTTTTCATTGCTTTGCTACTCCATGAGAAACTCACCACTGTCCTGTTTCCCTCAGTGGTAGAGGAAGAAGAAGAGAGCAGCTCAGCAGAGTTTGAAGAAACAATAAATGGGACCACAGTATCCTCAATTATTTTACGTTCCTAAAAACACAAGATTGGGAGAGAGCAGGGGTTAAAAAGGCAGAATGCCAACTACAAATCTAAGAAGCAGAAGCATGAAGTTTGGCTAGGTGTGAGATTTAGACAGCTAGGTAAGGATTACCACAGTATCACAGTCTCACAGTATCATCAGGGTTGGAAGAGACCTCACAGATCATCAAGTCCAACCCTTTAGCACAGAGCTCAAGGCCAGACCATGGCACCAAGTGCCACGTCCAATCCTGCCTTGAACAGCTCCAGGGACGGCGACTCCACCACCTCCCCGGGCAGCCCATTCCAGTGTCCAATGACTCTCTCAGGGAAGAACTTTCTCCTCACCTCCAGCCTAAATTTCCCCTGGCATAGCCTGAGGCTGTGTCCTCTCGTTCTGGTGCTGGCCACCTGAGAGAAGAAAGCAACCTCCTCCTGGCCACAACCACCCCTCAGGTAGTTGCAGACAGCAATAAGGTCACCCCTGAGCCTCCTTTCTCCAGGCTAACCAATCCCAGCTCCCTCAGCCTCTCCTCGTAGGGCTGTGCTCAAGGCCTCTCCCCAGCCTCGTTGCCCTTCTCTGGACACGCTCAAGCATCTCAATGTCCCTCCTAAACTGGGGGGCCCAGAACTGGACACAGTACTCAAGGTGTGGTCTAACCAGTGCAGAGTCCAGGGGCAGAATGACCTCCCTGCTCCTGCTGGCCACACTATTCCTGATGCAGGCCAGGATGCCACTGGCTCTCTTGGCCACCTGGGCACACTGCTGGCTCATGTTCAGGCAGGTATCAATCAGCACCCCCAGATCCCTCTCTGTTTGGCTGCTCTCCAGCCACTCCCACCCCAGCCTGTATCTCTCCATGGGGTTGCTGTAGCCAAAGTGCAGCACCCTGCACTTGGAGCTATTGAACCCCATCCCATTGGCCTCTGTCCATCTATCCAGGCGGTCAAGGTCCCTCTGCAGAGCCCTTCTGCCTTCCAACTCAGTCACATCTGCCCCCAGCTTGGTGTCATCTGCAAACTTGCTGATGACTGACTCCATGCCCTCATCCAGATCATCTATGAAGATGTTAAAGAGGATGGGGCCCAGCACTGATCCCTGAGGGACACCACTAGTGACAGCTGCCAGCTGGATGTGGCTCCATTCACCACCACTCTCTGGGCTCAGCCCTCCAGCCAGTTCCTAACCCAGCACAGAGTGTTGCCATCCAAGCCATGGGCTGACAGCTTAGCCAGCAGTTTGCTGTGGGGGACAGTGTCAAAGGCCTTGCTGAAGTCCAGACAGACCACATCCACAGGCCTCCCCACAGCCACCAAGTGGCTCACCTGATCATAGAAGGAGATCAGGTTAGAAAGGCAGGATCTGCCCTTCCTAAACCCATGCTGGCTGGACCTGAGCCCTTTGCCATCCCTCAGGTGCGTACCTGTGGTACCAAGAACAATGGTAACAACCCAATTTTACTTCACTTCAAGGCTTTGTGCTCCCTTCCCTTTAACCATCACCCTTTTTGGGATAGGATGTCTGAAACTGGAAAGAATATTCCACTTGGGATGGCACCACTGCTTCTGCCAACACCAGCCTATTACATTTCATGTGAAAACATGAAATGACACTTGGCACACAAAAGACCTGTTCTGGAAGTTGAAAGAAACTTCCTGTTCAGATGACAAGTATGGCCCTCGAGCACAGAGGGTAAGATATCAATTTGCATGATGCACAACTAATTTCACTGAAAGTAGGAATATTTTCCAGCCTTCTACAATAGTGACCCACATACAGCAGCAGCAGAAAACTCTCTCCTCCATGACTAATATTCTTTAACTGCAAGGTTTGACCATTTCTTGTGGATTTTTTGTTTGTTTGGTTGTTTTTTTATAGCAAACCCAGTTTGCAAAATATCTGCATGATCAAGCCCAAGGCAGACATCAATTCCACCAAGTCCAGACACCAAGGATATGCCAAAACACACAAGGCTCTGCCTCTGGAGGGAAGTCTGAGCGTGCCCAGACACAGCCACACTGACTCACCCAGACTTGCACAGCAATGAGACACCTCCACCTCTCCAGAGGTTCTGAGGATACCTGTCTAAATATTTAAATGGTCTTCCTCAGCGCCTGTGGTAGTGTTTAAGAGAAGCAATCCTGAGAATTCAGCCTTCAGAAGGCTTTTCATTAATCAATCTGGGTCTGGGGGTTCTTCAAGTTACAGAACTGGGTGCATTTAAGCATAAAAAGAGCCAATGAACAACCTAGAATCATAGAATCAGTCAGGGTTGGAAAGGACCACAAGGAGCATCCAGTTCCAACCCCCCTGCCATGGGCAGGGACACCCTACCCTAGAGCAGGCTGCCCACAGCCTCATCCAGCCTGGCCTTAAACACCTCCAGGGATGGGGCCTCAATGCCTCCCTGGGCAACCCATTCCAGGCTCTCACCACTCTCATGGTGAAGAACTTCCTCCTCACATCCAGTCTGAACCTCCCCACCTCCAGCTTTGCTCCATTCCCCCTAGTCCTGTCACTCCCTGAGAGCCTAAAAAGTCCTTTCCAACCTCCTTTGAGCCTTATACCTCCTCATAGTATCTACGTTCCTCCTCTTCAACTTCTCTCTGAGCCTTTTCCCATTCTTCTTTCAGTTTGTCCTGCTCCTTCTGATACTTCTCCTGTAAGATGACAGAACTGCAGTTAAGCTCAGAGCATTTACATGCAATACACACTCTCAATTAGGAGTAAGCATTTACATGCAATACACACTCTCTATTAGGAGTAAGCATTTACATGCAATACATACTCTATATTAGGAGTAAGTTACAGGGAAATTACAGTAAGTTATAGTAAATCACAGTAAAAATGAACCTGCTAAGAGTGGTTCAAACAGAAGCAGGATGAAATAGGAAGATAAAAATGTGAAACATCCATGGGTATAAACCCCCAAAGTTTCTTTTCCTCCTCTGCCCACCTGTTTCTAGCACTTGTGTTTAACACCTTCAAACCACAAGAAACTTTTAACACACTAGAAGCATTCTAAGTTGAAAGAAATGTTTAGATCTTTGGTCAAAGGTGATATTTATATTCAATAATTCCTTGTTTATTACACAGTATTGAGTTGCTAAAAGCTCTCACACCTCCCAAAACACTTGTGTGCTAGTTTGAGGCTAGCTGAAACATTCTAGAGAGAGGAGTTAGATGATAGGCTGTGAAAAGGAAACAATGGTGATGTCTGCTTCACTCACAGGCTTGCTGAGATGTATGAAATCAAGAACACAGAACATAGATGACACAGCTGCAGGGGCTCTCTGTTGCAGCTGGTGTCTGTACTTCTCTCCCTAGCCTGCTCTTCTGTGTAACTAATCCTCTGCTTCCTAACCCCCCTGGCCCATCCTCCCAACTCACCTTGCACATAAGGCAAACTCTGAGGTAAGGTAGAGGGGTGCAAAGGAGGTAGAAGGGTGGCTGGGAGCCCCTCCTGGGGACTCTGGTTTCTGGGAGGGCTGCTGTGTTTCTGTATTTTTAAGTCATGTTAATATCTACTTGTGTATGGTGCTAAGCTGTAAATAAAAAGTTTCAATCCTTAACTCCTTAGTGCCAGGAGGATGCTCAGAGGGTTGCAGCAGCTCTGCTGTGAGCACAGACTGAAAGAGTTGGGGCTGTTCAAGTTGGAGAAGCTGAGGCTCCCAGGATCTGAAGGGGCCTGCAAAAAAGCTGGGGAGGGACTTCTTAGGCTCTCAGGGAGTGATGGAACTAAGGGGAATGGAGCAAATCTGGAGGTGGGGGGATTCAAGCTGGACGTGAGGAGGAAGTTGTTGAGCATGAGAGTGGTGAGAGGCTGGAATGGGTTGCCCAGGGAGGTGGTTGAGGCCCCATCCCTGGAGGTGTTTAAGGCCAGGCTGGATGAGGCTGTGGGCAACCTGCTCTAGGGTAGTGTGTCCCTGCCCATGGCAGAGGGGTTGGAACTGGCTGATCCTTGTGGTCCTTTCCAACCCTGACTGATTCTATGATTCTATTCTATGATTTAATTTCCAGCTGGCTGAGTCTAGTCTGGGTGACTTCATGGTGGGGGTGGGGCAGGTAACACCCAAACCATCACAGCATGGTTTTGACATTAAAACACTTCAGCAAGTTGCAAATATACAAGAAAGGTTTTCAGATGCTGGTGCTAATTTGAGGGAGATTGCCAGGACAATTTAATGAGTACCCACCCCACTTTAAAAGATAACTAAATGTGAAGAGAGTAACCTTATAATTAGCTAAGTAGCTTCTTTTCCTCCTTGATGCAATTATTTCTTGAGAATTGTTTTCACACAGCTTTGCATGAAAAATTATCTCAAAGACATCTTTAAAATTGTTAACAGAACTGGTTTGAGCACAGGGAAGATTGGTGACTTCTAAATCCTTTTCACACCACTTCCAACTTTGGTTCAGATTAGAAACTGCATCTGCCTAAGCCAGAAGAGATGCATTTATTGTTGAGAGAACACTCACATGTGCCAACAGAATTATGATGAAATCTTTACACAATTTTAAGAGGGAACCCCCCCCACCTGTATTATCTAAAAAAGAAATAATCTCAAGAACACAGAAGACACACAAGTCATTCCTAAAAGATGAAAAAGGCTCCATATTATCATTGTCTGTCCTCTGGCATTTTGCTTTCTTGTTACAGGGAGGGAAGTTATGGTTTCCTTGGACCAAAACTAATCACAGCTTCAAAAGACACTACTGGCTGATGAGCGAAATTCAGCTAAGGATCTCCCAACCAGGACACAAACCAGCTTATTCTACCAGTAGGCAAACCCCTCCTCACAAAAGTAACAGAAGCAACCCAAGTCCTTTTGTATCCAAGTTTAGCTTGGTCTTTTCCAAGGAGAACCTTTGAACAAAGCAGAATTCTATGTCTGGATGAGCGCCTCTGTGATCTGTGTTAGGTAGTATTGTCCCTTTGCATGCAAGTTTAGCTTGGTCTTTTCCAAGGAGAACCTTTGAACAAAGCAGAATTCTGTGTCTGGATGTGTTCCTCTGTGACCTGTGCTAGACAGTATTGTCCCTTTGCATGCAAGTTTAGCTTGGTCTTTTCCAAGGAGAACCTTTGAACAAAGCAGAATTCTGTGTCTGGATGTGTTCCTCTGTGACCTGTGCTAGACAGTATTGTCCCTTTGCATGCAAGTTTAGCTTGGTCTTTTCCAAGGAGAACCTTTGAACAAAGCAGAATTCTATGTCTGGATGTGCTCCTCTGTGACCTGTGCTAGACAGTATTGTCCCTTTGCATGCAAGTTTAGCTTGGTCTTTTCCAAGGAGAACCTTTGAACAAAGCAGAATTCTATGTCTGGATGTGCTCCTCTGTGACCTGTGTTAGATAGTATCGTCCCTTTGCATGCAAGTTTAGCTTGGTCTTTTCCAAGGAGAACCTCTGAACAAAGCAGAATTCTGTGTCTGGATGTGTTCCTCTGTGACCTGTGCTAGACAGTATTGTCCCTTTGCATGCAAGTTTAGCTTGGTCTTTTCCAAGGAGAACCTTTGAACAAAGCAGAATTCTGTGTCTGGATGTGTTCCTCTGTGACCTGTGCTAGACAGTATTGTCCCTTTGCATGCAAGTTTAGCTTGGTCTTTTCCAAGGAGAACCTTTGAACAAAGCAGAATTCTGTGTCTGGATGTGCTCCTCTGTGACCTGTGTTAGATAGTATCGTCCCTTTGCATGCAAGTTTAGCTTGGTCTTTTCCAAGGAGAACCTTTGAACAAAGCAGAATTCTATGTCTGGATGTGCTCCTCTGTGACCTGTGTTAGACAGTATTGTCCCTTTGCATGCAAGTTTAGCTTGGTCTTTTCCAAGGAGAACCTTTGAACAAAGCAGAATTCTATGTCTGGATGTGCTCCTCTGTGACCTGTGCTAGACAGTATTGTCCCTTTGTATGCAAGTTTAGCTTGGTCTTTTCCAAGGAGAACCTTTGAACAAAGCAGAATTCTATGTCTGGATGTGCTCCTCTGTGACCTGTGCTAGACAGTATTGTCCCTTTGCATGCAAGTTTAGCTTGGTCTTTTCCAAGGAGAACCTTTGAACAAAGCAGAATTCTATGTCTGGATGTGCTCCTCTGTGACCTGTGTTAGATAGTATCGTCCCTTTGCATGCAAGTTTAGCTTGGTCTTTTCCAAGGAGAACCTTTGAACAAAGCAGAATTCTGTGTCTGGATGTGTTCCTCTGTGACCTGTGTTAGACAGTATTGTCCCTTTGTATGCAAGTTCAGCTTGGTCTTTTCCAAGGAGAACCTTTGAACAAAGCAGAATTCTGTGTCTGGATGTGCTCCTCTGTGACCTGTGTTAGATAGTATTGTCCCTTTGTATGCAAGTTTAGCTTGGTCTTTTCCAAGGAGAACCTTTGAACAAAGCAGAATTCTGTGTCTGGATGTGCTCCTCTGTGACCTGTGTTAGGTAGTATTGTCCCTTTGCATGCAAGTTTAGCTTGGTCTTTTCCAAGGAGAACCTTTGAACAAAGCAGAATTCTGTGTCTGGATGTGTTCCTCTGTGACCTGTGCTAGACAGTATTGTCCCTTTGCATGCAAGTTTAGCTTGGTCTTTTCCAAGGAGAACCTCTGAACAAAGCAGAATTCTGTGTCTGGATGTGTTCCTCTGTGACCTGTGTTAGACAGTATTGTCCCTTTGCATGCAAGTTTAGCTTGGTCTTTTCCAAGGAGAACCTTTGAACAAAGCAGAATTCTGTGTCTGGATGTGTTCCTCTGTGACCTGTGCTAGACAGTATTGTCCCTTTGCATGCAAGTTTAGCTTGGTCTTTTCCAAGGAGAACCTTTGAACAAAGCAGAATTCTATGTCTGGATGAGCTCCTCTGTGATCTGTGACAGTAATGTCCTGCTCTGGCAGGGGGGTTGGACTTGATGATCTCCTTGGGTCCCTTCCAACCCCTAACATCCTGTGAGCCCATGATCTATGAAACTCTCTTAGGACCATCATTTTAAAGAAGAGTTGCAAAGATGCCAGCAGCAGCAACGTGTTGGTCTTGAGAAAGAGGTTCCCAGCAATTAAAATCTTGCAGCCTGTGCTCAGCATCTGTTAAATGCAGTTGAGGATCTACATTTGGTTTCACTCCACATTGGAATGCAGAACTAAGTCCTTTGGGTCTTTCCTTAGAGCGGGGAAGGAGGGACATGTGCCCAAACCACAGGGGAAACGTGTGTATGCTCATTTTACTGCTCACCTGCCACAGAATTCATCCAAGCACCCACAGAGGATGAAAACACGACAGAAAATGCCCAGCTTTTGCCTAGAGGGACAAGTAGGTGGTGGAAGAGACGGAGTTTCTTCCCTACCTGAAGCAAGCGTTCTTGCTCGTGCTGCCACCGCTCCTGGCGCTTTCGCTCTTCTTCTGGATCCCAGGACCAGAAATTGAAACGCTTTGTGTGAAGGAAAACCAAGCTGTTAGACGTGGACACCACACAAGGCTACCAGAGAAAGCTGCACTTCACCTGGCCACCCCCTGGTGATGATGTTAAAATGGGAAATTGAATACTAGATAATGGTTTTCGCAGCAAGAAGCTTAGCTTCACTGCTGCTTGGAGTTTGCCCACAGGTATCCAAATGCTAAAATGATCTATCGGCTTGCAAAGAAAGGTTGGAGAAACTTCAACTGGAGGGGAAAAAGCTGGAAGAAAGCTCTAAGCAGCACTGAACACAGACACTTGCAGGCACTGGAATTTAAAGGACAAGGAGCAACGGGTGTAAGCTACAGCACAAGAGGTTCTGCCTCAACACAAGGGGGAACTTCTTTACTGTAAGGGTACTGGCACAGGCTCCCCAGAGAGGTTGTGGAGTCTCTTCTCTGGAGAGAGGAGACTCCAGGCCTGTCTGGTTGTGTTCCTGTGTGACATGCACTAGATTATGGTCCTGCTCTGGCAAAGGGGTGGACTTGATGATCTCCTTGGGTCCCTTTCAGCCCCTTGCCTCCTGTGTTCCTGTGATCTGGTTTGCTTCTCTGTCAGCTTCTGCATAGCATACAAACCAATTGGTGATTGTACAACATTTCTCATTTCATGTGGCTGCCAGCACGACAGCCTATAGCTTTGTATCCAATATTTATCCATAACAAAACACAATCTCAGTCTTCATTAAGGATCCCATTACATGAAACACATTTAAAAGCCTTACAGGAGCAGCCTGCCCAGGGAGGGTTGTGGAGTCTCCCTCTCTGGAATCATAGAATCAAGCAGGTTGGAAGAGACCTCCAAGATCATCCAGGCCAACCTAGCACCCAGCCCTAGACAGTCAACTAGACCATGGCATTAAGTGCTTCAGCCTCAGCCAGGCTTTTCTTGAAGACCTCCAGGGACGGAGCCTCCACCACCTCCCTGGGCAGCCCATTCCAATGCCAATCACTCTCTCTGCCAACAACTTCCTCCTAACATCCAGCCTAGACCTCCCCTGGCACAACTTGAGATTGTGTCCCCTTGTTCTGTTGCTGGTTGCCTGGCAGAAGAGACCAACCCCACCTGGCTACAGCCTCCCTTCAGGGAGTTGTAGACAGCAATGAGGTCACCTCTGAGCCTCCTCATCTCTAGGCTGCACACCCCCAGCTCCCTCAGCCTCTCCTCATAGGATTTGTGCTCCAGGCCCCTCACCAGCTTTGTAGCCCTTCTCTGGACACCTTCCAGCACCTCAACATCTCTCCTGAATTGAGGGGCCCAGAACTGGACACAGCACTCAAGTTGTGGCCTGACCAGTGCTGAGTACAGGGGCAGAAGAACCTCCCTTGTCCTGCTGGCCACACTGCTCCTGATCCCGGCCAAGATGCCATTGGCTCTCTTAGCCACCTGGAGATATTCAAAACCTGCCTGGATGTGTTCCTCTGTGATCTGGTATAGGTGATCCTGCTCTGACAGGGAGGTTGGACTGGGTGAGCTTTTGAGGTCCCTAACCTTCTGTGATTCTGTGATCCTTACAGCCTAGGGCAACTTTAGACATCTGGTGCCACACTCCTTTCTGCTAAGAGTTATAATTGAATCTGACAGGAAGAGATGATGTCTGCTTTTTGTGTGAAACAGAATATGAAATAGTTTGTGCTTCAGAGTAGCATTTGTGGTGTAAAGTAGCACTATTTTTCCCCACTGGATAGACAGCAGAGTTGTGGTGCCCCGGAATTTTTATGTATTTAAACCAAAATTAATAATTTAGAGTTATACATTGTTTTGACATTGTGAAGCTTTAGTGGCTTCAGCAACTGAGTACTGTATGGCTGCCAGGCCCTCTAGCTGGAGGATATTCTTCCCTTGTACTCAGCACTGGTCAGGCCACACCTTGAGTCCTGGGTCCACTTCTGGGCTCCTCAATTCAGGAGAGAGGTTGAGATACTGGAAGGTGTCCAGAGAAGGGCAATGAAGCTGGTGAGGGGCCTGGAGCACAGCCCTGTGAGGAGAGGCTGAGGGAGCTGGGGGTGTGCAGCCTGCAGAAGAGGAGGCTCAGGGCAGAGCTCATTGCTGTCTACAACTACCTGAAGGGAGGCTGTAGCCAGGTGGGGTTGGGCTTTTCTGCCAGGCAACCAGCAACAGAACAAGGGGACACAGTCTCAAGTTGTGCCAGGGGAGGTCTAGGCTGGATGTTAGGAGGAAGTTGTTGGCAGAGAGAGTGATTGGCATTGGAATGGGCTGCCCAGGGAGGTGGTGGAGTCACTGTCCCTGGAGGTGTTCAAGCAAAGCCTGGCTGAGGCACTTAGTGCCATGGTCTAGTCGATTGGCTAGGGCTGGGTGCTAGGTTGGCCTGGATGATCTTGGAGGTCTCTTCCAACCTGGTTGATTCTATGATTCTATGATAAGAGGGGAATGCATAAATTCCATATTTAGACCATATCTTGATTTGGGTTGTACTTTTTCTCTCTTATCTTCATGAGAAGAAAAAAAACCAAACACCATTCTGATTTGGGGCTATTAAAAGAGAGTTTCATAAAACATTCACTCCCTTATCACGTCTGCAAACCAAACAACGACGCAAGCAAAGGTACTCACATTTGGTTTGTCACCGCTGTCAGAATCAGCTATTAAAAACAAACAAACAAAAACAAACAGAAAAAGGAAAGATCAAATTTAACATCAGAACAAGATGGGCTTAGCCTGCAATCAAAGCTACGTTAGATCTGTATACAAAGGCTTGAGGTTAGTTTCCTCTTTGTTCCCACACACCCAAATGCAAGGACTGATGGCAAGCGAACAACCCACGGAAACAGATCACACCCATCACCAACAAAACTACTTTTTATCTGGGCACAGAGGAGCACAAGACTAACTAACAGTAGCTTTCTGGGCATAGAGGAGCACAGACTAACTAACGTTAGCTTCTACTCTACCACTAGCTAATGCCATCTACTTCTGGCCGCAGACACTAAGCAGTGATTGGATGCTGAGTGTTACCTACCTTGACCTACTTTTCCCTTCGTGATTCAGCGCAAGGAAGGAAAAAGCACAGCGCAGCTAAAAGGATGGGACTACACTATTCAAGAGCCACAGTTACCAAGAGAACCATTGCCATTCACTATCCAAATGCCTTTGAAAATTAGGCTGATTGCAAGAAAATTAAAAGGGAAAAAAAAATATATGTATTGATAGGCAACTGATTCCGTTTGGGTGCCTGAAAGCAGAGCATCGCAACAATGCGTGACCCAACAGCTCTTTGTCAACTGTGCAGCAGGAATAGACGCTTTCTAAGGAAGCAAGAGGTAGAACAGGTGTCCCCCCCCGTCATCATCAGCTCTCAGCCCCTGCCCCACGGCCGAAGACACCTCTGGCTGGAGGCAGCAGAAGGGCTGAAGCTGGTCTGAGCGCCGCATTTACCTGACTGCGAGAAAAACTGTGAGCGCCGCCAGCTGTTGCGAACCCTAAGTGGAAGCGCGGCCCCGCGGGCCGGCTCTGCAGGCACCGGCACCGAGACAAAACAAGAAACACAGCGTGGTCAAAAGCTGATGCTGGACTCTCGCACCCAAGCTGCCTCGGCCAAGGAAGGGAGTTTTCACCACGGCGGCTTTGGATCGTTGCGCCTAAGTTTAGGATGGACCTCTCCAGAGTCAAATGTGCTTAGGTAGCCCAGAAGGTCAGCAGCGTCTTAGCCTGGAGCACGAATAGTGTGACCAGCAGGACAGGGATGTGATTGTGTCCCTGTACTTGGCACTGGTGAGGCTTCATCTTGAATACTGGGTACAGATTTGGGCCCCTCACTACAATTACTTAGAAGGATTAGGTGACAGGTTGGACTTGATGATCTTAAGAGTTCTCTCCAACCCGGTCAACTTGGTGATTCTGTGAAGAAGGACATTGAGGTGCTGGAGACTGCCCAGGGAAGGTCAACAGCATCTTAGCTTGGAGCACGAATAGTGTGACCAGCAGGACAGGGAAGTGATCATGCCCCTGTACTTGGCACTGGTGAGGCCTCATCTTGAATACTAGGCTCAGATTTGGGCTCCTCACTACAATTACTTAGAAGGATTAGGTGACAGGTTGGACTTGATGATCTTAGAGGTCTTCTCCAACCTGGTTAATTTGGTGATTCTATGAAGAAGGGCGTTGAGGTGCTGGAGATTGCCCAGGGAAGGGCAACAGCATCTTAGCCTGGAGCATGAACAGTGTGACCAGCAGGACAGGGAAGTGATCATGCCCCTGTACTTGACACTGGTGAGGCATCATCTTGAATACTGGGCTCAGATTTGGGCTCCTCACTACAATTACTTAGAAGGATTAGGTGACAGGTTGGACTTGATGATCTTAGAGGTCTTCTCCAACCTGGTTAATTTGGTGATTCTATGAAGAAGGGCATTGAGGTGCTGGAGATTGCCCAGAGAAGGGCAACAAAGCTGCTGAAGGGTATAGAGAATGGGTCTGGTGAGGACTGGCTGAAAGAACCAGGATTGTTTAGTCTGGAGAAGAGGAGGCTGAGGAGAGACCTTCTCACTCCCTGCAATATCCTGAAAGGGAGGTTGGAGTGAGGTGGAGGTTGGTCTCTTCTCTGGAGCATCAGGTGATAGGACAAGAGGAAATGTTTAGGTGTTTAGGGCCAGGCTGGATGGGGCTCTGGCCAGCCTGATCTAGGGTAGGGTGTCCCTGCACATGGCAGGGAGG
The DNA here is from genome assembly GCF_015220805.1 of Pogoniulus pusillus. Taxonomy (NCBI): domain Eukaryota; kingdom Metazoa; phylum Chordata; class Aves; order Piciformes; family Lybiidae; genus Pogoniulus; species Pogoniulus pusillus. Next base: position 34,913,096 of record NC_087272.1, on the reverse strand, counting down.
TTGGAACTGGATGATCCTTGTGGTTCCTTCCAACCTGACTGATTCTGTGATTCTATGATTCCATCAAATGGCCTGAAATTGTGCCAGGGGAGGTTTAGGTTGGATACAAGGAAAGATTTCTTTACAGAAAGAGTAGTTGGGCATTGGAAGAGTCTGGCCAAGGAGGTGGTGGAGTCACCATCCCTGGAGGTGTTCAAGAAACGTGTGGACATAGGACTTTGGGACACGGTTGAAGGACCATGGCTGTGATAGGTCGTGGGCTGGGCTCTTAGAGCTCTTTTCCAACCAAAACAATCCTACGATTCTGTGGTGCCTGACCTTACAGGAGAGCTCTGGCACAGTAACGCCAGGCAAGGGCAGCCACTCTCTCGAGCCTCTGACGCCTTTGCACGGTGCTTGCATTCATTCCTACTGCTTTAGGGGACTCTGACATCCTTTCAGCGCTGTACGTGCTGTGAACGCTAGAGAGCAGCCAAGTGTTTCAGCATCCCTCAGGAAAGAGGAGAGACCTACCATCTGCTACTCCATGTTTGGATTGATTCCTGCCTAATCCAAAATGATAATTGTTCCCTAAACCTCTTCGGAAAGCACCTCCCCACCTAAACAAGTGGGACCTCTACCCCTTCTCAGACAATCCCCTTTTCCACCATCTCCAGCAGTTTCCATCTCAGAAACAACCAGGGATAATCAGTGTATTGCCTACAGGTAAACTAACAACCTAATACAATTCTCAGGGGAAAGAGGACTTTGAGATTGTTTTTTCCTCTTTCTGTCACAGCACCTCCATATATCCTGATCTAGGGTAGGGCGTCCCTGCCCATGGCAGGGGGGTTGGAACTAGATGATCCTTGTGGTTCCTTCCAACCCTGATTCTATGATTCTATATATGCATTTCTAAATTCAATATAAAATCCAAGTACTAAGCATTAGCAATTGCAAGCAGAACTTTGTCATGAAGGCAAAAAAAAAACCCCAAACAAACCTCAAGAAAAGTTCTGCTTTGCAAGAACTCATGGTGGGCACAGGACAAATTCAGGGATGTGGCCAGGTATGTGTATTTCTCATCTAGGAGAAGGAGCTCTGCAGGAGCAGCTGAGTGTAGAATTCAGCTCCAGAAGTTGTTGGTGGGTTTTTTTGTTGCAGGATAAAAGCAGTTGCTAAGCCATCTTCATCTGTGAGCAGCAGTGTTAATAAAATACAACACTCACTGACATAATACTGCTTTTATTGCTAGGCCAGGTACAAGCAGGATAGGGCTCTTCCTGCTACCCTCACCCCTTTGTCATAATTCTGCTGCTGTATTTAAGGGGAGCAGCCAAAAGAGTCCTTTGCATCACAGAATACAGACTATCAATATCAGTTAGACTCTGACTGGCCGTGAGGTGGAAGTTATTCAGCATGAGAGTGGTGAGAGGCTGGAATGGGTTGCCCAGGGAGGTGGCTGAAGCTCCATGCCTGGAGGTGTTTAAGGCCAGGCTGGATGAGGCTGTGGCCAGCTTGATCTAGGGTAGGGTGTCCCTACCCATGGCAGGGGATTTGGAACTAGATGATCCTTGTGGTCCCTTCCAACCCTGACTGATTCTATGATTCAACTAGAAGAGAATCATTTCAGGTCTACAACCCTCCAGGTCACTGCTGAGGCACTTCTTGCTAAACACCACCTGCATATATTCAGTTACTGTCCAGCTGAATTCTCCAAATGCTTTGTGCTCACCGTGTAGACCAGAATACTGCAGAGTCACTTGGCTGGGCTCAGGTAGTTTCTTTAAAAATGGCAAGACTACACTTCCCTCTTGTCCCAGGGCTTTTGGTTTCATCACCTGTTCAGACATTTGGGAGCAGAAAACAACATTCAGAGCTCAGCAGGTTGAATAAAAGGTGAACATAAACCCACTCTACTTATTTTCTGAATCGGCTTTATTAAAGAGGAAGCCTCTGCCCCCAGAACTACAAGATGAAGTTGTAGGACTGAGCTACTGGAAACAACTGGCAGTTGTTTGCTGTTGACATTCACACTGCTCTGCATACCAAAGCTGATCCTAACCCAGGACCAGCATCTAACTTAACTGACAGAGCAGTATGGTCATGGCCATTTGTCCCCTTCATCACTGCCTGCGCTTGTTCAGCATTCCTAGAGGACTAAGAGGGCAAACGCCACTGTCTGCACCTTCCAGATGCTGTGCCCTCCCAGCACGTGGTGAGACTGGGGTTTGCAAGTTAGATTCTCATTTCTGCTCCAGCCAGTTTAGAGGTTAAAGTGATACAAGCAGACACTGGGGAGTTCCTTTGGAGGAGGACCTCTCTGCTATCCACAGGATTTCACACAGAAACCATCCTCCAGGGTCATCCCTTGGCAGATTGTTTTGAATGAGCTCCTGAAGTGACATTCTACAGGGAAAAAATACCAACTTGCACAGTAAATGCAACTTGATTTGAAGAATGAACTCCTGAAGTGACATTCTACAGGGAAAAAAATACCAACTTGCACAGTAAATGCAACTTGTTTTGAATGAGCTCCTGAAATGATGCAACTTGTTTTGAATGAGCTCCTGAAATGACATTCTACAGAGAAAAAAATACCAACTTGCACAATAAATGCAACTTGGTTTGAAGAATGAGCTCCTGAAATGACATTCTACAGGGAAAAAAATACCAACTTGCACAATAAATGCAACTTGTTTTGAAGAATGAGCTCCTGAAGTGACATTCTACAGAGAAAAAAATACCAACTTGCACAATAAATGCAACTTGGTTTGAAGAATGAGCTCCTGAAGTGACATTCTACAGAGAAAAAAATACCAACTTGCACACTAAATGCAACTTGTTTTGAAGAATGAGCTCCTGAAATGACATTCTACAGGGAAAAAATACCAACTTGCACAATAAATGCAACTTGATTTGAGTGAACTCCTGAAGTGACATTCTACAGGGAAAAAAATACCAACTTGCACAATAAATGCAACTTGTTTTGAGTGAGCTCCTGAAGTGATATTCTACAGAGAAAAAAATCAACTTGCACAATAAATGCAACTTGATTTGAATGAGCTCCTGAAGTGATATTTTATGGAGAAAAAAATACCAACTTGCACAATAAATGCAACTTGATTTGAGTGAGCTCCTGAAATGACATTCTACAGGGAAAAAATACCAACTTGCACACTAAATGCAACTTGGTTTGAAGAATGAACACCTGAAATTATATTCTAAAGGGAAAAAAATACCAACTTGCACAATAAATGCAACTTGTTTTGAATGAGCTCCCGAAATGATTCAACTTGTTTTGAATGAGCTCCTGAAATGACATCCTACAGAGAAAAAATACCAACTTGCACACTAAATGCAACTTGATTTGAGTGAACTCCTGAAGTGACATTCTACAGAGAAAAAATACCAACTTGCACAGTAAATGCAACTTGATTTGAGTGAGCTCCTGAAGTGACATTCTACAGAGAAAAAATACCAACTTGCACACTAAATGCAACTTGATTTGAGTGAGCTCCTGAAGTGACATTCTACAGAGAAAAAATACCAACTTGCACACTAAATGCAACTTGATTTGAGTGAGCTCCTGAAGTGACATTCTACAGAGAAAAAAATACCAACTTGCACAATAAATGCAACTTGATTTGAGTGAGCTCCTGAAGTGACATTCTACAGGGAAAAAATACCAACTTGCACAATAAATATTTCTGTGTGGAGCTTGCTTTTTTGTTTTGTTTCATTGTCTACTCTTTCTTTTTCCTCCTGTACATACCTCTGGTGTAGCAGGGCTCTCTGCTTCCTTCTGCTGCTCCCTTTCAGGTTTCTTCACATCCTTCTCACTCGAAGCTGTTTCCTCTGAAGGGACAGGACTGGGGAGAAATTCTAATCTCTTCACAACAGGGCTGGCACAAGCTGCAGCTGACTTGAATTGCTTTTGATCTGAACCTAATCCACACAGATGAAAGAGAATGCTGCAAGGTTAAGATAGTTTCCCAAATAAAATGTAGACCTATTTCTTACAATCCAATTTCTCACTGAATTATACTGGGAAGTTTTGAAAGAAAAATAATCTTCTTTCTTCAACAGAGGCAAAATGAATCTCTCAGAGAAGAAAAAGTGGAGCTGCTGACACTTGGCTTGGGCACCATGGTCAAGCAAGACATCTCTAGGGGAGAGTCACCCAAATTATTTCAGATGCTCCTCTTTAGCTGAGATGTGCTGTAGCCTGCAACACATCTACTGAGGTAGAGATCTCTAAGGTGCTGTGATACAGACAAGAAGCTGTGTCACAGTGAACATGGTCTCGCTGTCAGCCATGGAAGCCATTTCAGCTTGCCTCTTTCCACCAAACCACATCAGCCGAGCATTGGGCAGCATACATTGTGCCAACAGGAAGCCTCAGGCTGGAAAAAACCTTCTTGTCATTCAGATCTTAATAAATGCCAACTGGGAGACCTAATAATGACCTTCCAGTGCCTGATGAGGGCCTGCAAGAAGGATGGAGACTGTTTACAAAAGCCTGTAGTGATAGGATGAGAGGCAGTGGCTTCAAACTAGAGAAAAGTAGATTCATATTGGATGTTAGGAACAAGTTCTTTACTGTGAGGGTGGTGGAACAGGTTGCCCAGGGAGGTGGTTGAGGCCTCATCCCTGGAGATATTCAAGGTCAGGCTCAACAGAGCTCTGGGCAACTTGATTTAGTGAAGGATGTTCTTGATGACTGCAGAGGGGGTTGGACTGGATGACCTTGGGGTGTCTCTTCCAACCCAGCCCATTCTGATTCTATGACTCTTAGTTCATGTTGGATTACCAGAAAAGGAACAAGGAGTGCAGGGGCCTACAGCTGAGGACTGTGACAATTAAACCACCAGCTGGTACCACCACTGGAAGCAAAGCAGTTGCCACTATCCCAGCACCCAGACATCTCCTTAACCTCTAAAGCAGAATTTCAGCTTCAGATTCTGTTCCCTTTCCATCCATAGCAGCAGTGGTAGCTTCTGACAGGCTAGGACAGTAAGCTAGGGAAGAGGAGCAGCCCAGGCTCCAGTAAGAACCTGCACACAGGCAGAGACAGGAGCTGCTGCTGCTGCCAGGCAGATGCACAGTACACCATGCAGAGATACAGGCTGGGGTTGGAGTGGCTGGAGAGCATCCAGACAGAGAGGGATCTGGGGGTACTGATTGATACCTGCCTGAACATGAGCCAGCAGTGTGCCCAGGTGGCCAAGAGAGCCAGTGGCATCCTGGCCTGCATCAGCAATGGTGTGGTCAGCAGGAGCAGGGAGGTCATTCTGCCCCTGTACTCTGCACTGGTTAGACCACACCTTGAGTGCTGTGTTCAGTTCTGGGCCCCCAGTTTAGGAGGGACATTGAGATGCTTGAGCGTGTCCAGAGAAGGGCAACGAGGCTGGGGAGAGGCCTTGAGCACAGCCCTACGAGGAGAGGCTGAGGGAGCTGGGATTGGTTAGCCTGGAGAAGAGGAGGCTCAGGGGAGACCTTATTGCTGTCTACAACTACCTGAGGGGTGGTTGTGGCCAGGAGGAGGTTGCTCTCTTCTCTCAGGTGGCCAGCACCAGAACGAGAGGACACAGCCTCAGGCTGTGCCAGGGGAGATTTAGGCTGGAGGTGAGGAGAAAGTTCTTCACTGAGAGAGTCATTGGACACTGGAATGGGCTGCCCGGGGAGGTGGTGGAGTCGCCGTCCCTGGAGCTGTTCAAGGCAGGATTGGACGTGGCACTTGGTGCCATGGTCTGGCCTTGAGCTCTGTGCTAAAGGGTTGGACTTGATGATCTGTGAGATCTCTTCCAACTCTGATGATACTGTGATAGTATTTTGGAGCATTCCCCAGGCCATTAGTGGCACAGGGGTCCTGGCATGGAGGTATCTGGGTTGTACTGAACAGCAAAGGAGGCTGCCTGTTCTACAAGCAGGTCACAGAGTCTGCATCCCATCTAAGCCTCCAAAGCAGAGTGGATGAAAAGCCCTGTTCCTTTACCATTTCAATGTTTGCACTGCTATCTCAGTTTTCCCTGCCAGCCAAGATCAAACTCTGCCTTCAGTAATGTTTAGCAGCTGTGACAGGTGTGGAGCCAGGCACAAGGTGACTTTGTGATTTGTAGACAAATATCACCAGCTCATCGCTGCAGGTCTTTGAGAGGAGAATTTGGTTGGTTCACCACAAGACTATAGTTTCTACATTACCTGCCAGGGGCAACTGAAGATTGTTAACCTCTCTGTTTGGTATCTAAGGTATTAAAGCCAGCTAAGGAGCCCCTGTTAATAGCCCATGTGCTTCAGAGTCTTGCAGCACATAGAATGGTTTAGGTTGGAAGGGACCTCAAAGACCATCTAGTTCCAACCTCCTGCCATAGGCAGGGACACCTCCCACATCAAGACAAGGCCAGATATGCTTCTAATTTTTGGCAAATGGTACCCCATTGATCACAGAATCACAGAAACATCCAGGCTGGAAAAGACCTTCAGGATCACCAAGTCGAACTTAGAACCCTACTCTACACGATTCATCTTAAATCATATCCCTTAGCACCACATCCAAATGACCCTTAAACACATCCAGGGTTGGTGACTCCACCACCTCCCTGGGCAGCTCATTCTAGTGCCTGACCACTCTCCATGAAAAACTTTTTCCTAATATCCAATCTAAACCTCCCCAGTCTCAGCTTGAGGCCATTCCCCCCCTTGTTCTGTCTCCAGTTACATGCGAGCAGAGCCCATCAGCAGCCTCTCCACAGTGTCCCTTCAGGTAGCTATAGACAGCAATGAGGTCTCCCCTCAGCCTCCTCTTTTTCACACTAATCCCATCCCCAGCTCCCTCAGTTGCTCCTCATAAGATTTATTCTCCAGGTCCTTCGTTGCCCTCCTCTGGACCCACTCCAGCACCTCCACATCCTTCTTATAATGAGGTGCCCAAAACTGAACACTACACTCGAGTTGTGGCCTCACCAAAGCCAAGTCCAAGGAGACAATCACCTCCCTACTCCTGCTGGCCACAGCATTTTTAATCCAAGCCAGGATGCCATTTGCCTTCTTGGCTGCCTGGGCACACTACTGGCTTATATTCAGCTCACGACAGCTCTATTACAACCCCCAGGCCCCTTTCTGCCAGGCAGCTCTCCAGCCATGCTGCCCCAAGCCTGTAGCATTGCTTGGGCTTGCTGTGACCCAAGCACAGGAGCTGACATTTGGCCTTGTTGAAACTCATCCCATTAATGTTGGGCCATTGATCTAAGCCTATCCAAGTCCCTCTGAAGAGCCTCTCTACCCTCATTAAAATCACCACTGCCACCTAATTTGGTGTCATGATGTTCGAGGGCAAAGGTCAATTATCCAAGATACATTTATCCTCCACAAATAGGAGCATTAAGTTTACACAGCAATTACAGCCAGAGCTCCCATTTAAATATCTACTTCAAAGAGCACCTTTTACTTACCCATAGCAAGCTGAAATTTGGTAGACCTATTTGAAAAACGAGTGACAGACATAGAAATACAGTGAGCAGTGGACAAAATGTCTGCTTCAAAGTAAGGTTTCAGAAACACTCTTTTGAAGAAAATAGATTCAGCTTTTACCAGCAAATTCCTTTCCCCAGATTAGGAAGCATGCATAAAGGCTTTAAGGCAGAAAACCAGGAGTCTGCACAACATTGTCCATTTTAAAGCTCCTATAAAGAGTGAAGTGCCCTTTCTTGTTCTCCTTCTGCATTTCTTAGTGTTTTTTTGGGGGGGAAAAAAGCCAAAAACCTGTTAAACAGAAGCTATTACTGACTGATAGTTTCTGCCCTGATTGCATTCTGGTTACAGTATGCAGCTTATCATGCACACAAACAAAGCAGGCATCTTGAGTGGCGTGCAGTCAGGTGTGGCATTTCAACCACAACAGGACAGAGCAGGTTGGAAAGGACCTCAAAAGATCATCTGGTCCCACCTTTCATGGGAAAGGCAGCCTGGAGGAAATTGTCTAGCACCCTGTTCAGATGCACCTTGAGAACCTCCAGCCACGGAGACTCAACCACGTTGCTGCAACGAATGAATATTCTTACTCTGAAAAATGTCTTTCTTGCATTGAGATTTCCAACATTTGCTAATAGACCCTCTTGGTGCTGCTGCTTGTGCACATATTGATGGGTGGGACTAAGCCCCAGCCCTGAAGGTGGTCAAGAGCAGCAGCAACAGCCAACAACCCACCTGGGGATGAGCACGTCTGGCTCGCAGGTCCCGCGCTTCCAGGACTGGCATCGACCTGCTGGCTGGTGGCTGCATCTGCTGCCACCGTGGAAGCCTGAAGAGAATAATACAGTAGAAACACAGTGACTAGAGTGGAAATAAAAGGATGTGCTCATTCCCCAAGGCAGTACTTGCTCCTTCTTTGTAATGTGTTTGAACCAGACTGGTTTAGAGCTCAGTAGGGAGCTGGGGAGTACATTTCAGAGCGGCATGCGCGGCTTGGGTGTGAAATCACCGGGCTTAAATCTCCTTTTCCAACCACTCCTCAGCAACCATCATGCAGTTGGTTTGGAATGGACCCTCCAAGCTTTTAAAACTGTGGGATAGCTCGGACTGTGTTAGCAGGAGACAAGCATACATTTCACCCCCAGCTTCCTCTTCCAGAGCGACACAGAACCGTATGCATTAGCGAATCCACAGCGCACAGCGGAGCTCTTAAAGCAGCAAAGTAATTAAATACTTCCTTTATTTCACGGTTGTCCAAACAATCTGTTATCTGAAGGGAAAAGCCAGAGCCAGCATTTAAGGTAATGAAATACTTGAAAGACTGTTCAGAGAGGGCTGAAAAAATATGGTGAGAGCGTATCAAGCCAATAATCCAAATCCCTTGGAGAAGCCAGCTTCCTGACCCAGGACGAGGCTGCTGGAGAACTCAAACCACGCTGTCAACACAAGGGTAGCGCTTCAGCTGATCTATTTAGCAGCTTCCACCACACATCCGCCTTTCCCAGGAGGCAAATCAAGAAAAAAAACCTGCAGCAAGCCAATCAGCCACAGCACAGTGCTCCTAGTGCATGAAATGCTTAGAGAATGGCTCATTCAACAGGGGGAAATCAAAGCAGCAGCAGCCTACTTTTGGAAAGAAAAGGTAACGTGTTTCAGGAATAGTCCATTGTGGACTCGCTTTCCTGTCCTCCTCCCACTCTTCCATCTTATTAACAGCTGCAAGGGAGGAAATCTGATGAGATTTCCTCTTTTCTGGAGGCATGATACAGACCTCTAACTCCTGCACGGATCCCACTTCCCATCCCTGCCTATGGCCCATTCATCCATCCATCCATCCCCCCTGGAGAGCAGACCTGGGTTGTCACAGCTCAATCACTGGGACATCTGCTGGCAGTGCCAAGAGGAAACCAATGCCTGCAGACACATTTTGGCTCCCGAGGGTTTTCTGTTGGCAGTGGTCAGGAGTTCCTGCCTCTGTTCTCCTCTCTGGAGGGAGGCATGCTCTGGGAGGGGCAGGGAATGTCTCTGGGAAGATGCCCTTGTGAGGAAACAGTAGGGACTGGTGTGAGGCCATGGCCAGGGGCAGCAAGCTGGGCAAGCCCAGCAGGCAGTGAGCAATGCAGGGAACAACAAAGGAGCCTGTGGCTGCCAAGGGCCGTGCCGTCACCTCGCAGCAGGACAGGCGCCAGATCACCACCAGGAGCCTCTAGAAGTGGCAGTGCCTCCTTTGGTGCCTGCTGGGGCTGGCTGCTCTCTGTCCTCCCTGCTGCCAGGTGCCTTCCTCTGCACCCTCACCTCCATCTGTCCGAATCTTCTGCCCCAAGCAAGGCATGGGGCAAACGGAATCATTTAGGTTGGAAAAGAGTCCAACTGTAAACCTCAGCACTGCCAAGTTCACCACTAAGCCATGCCTATACATCTTCTAAATATCTCCAGGGATGGTGACTTAATCACTTCCTTGGGCAGCCTATTCCAATGTTTGGAATAGCAATGCTCCCTTTCCATGAAGGAATTCTTCCTAACATCCATTCTAAACCTCCCAGGTGCAACTTGAGCTCATCTCCTCTCGCCCTATCACTTGCTCCTTGGGAAGAAGGAGCAATACCCACCTTGTTACAACCTCCTTTCAGGTCTCACTTTGGAATCATAGAATCAACCAGGTTGGAAGACACCTCCAAGATCAGCCAGTCCAACCTAGCACCCAGCCCTAGCCAGTCAATTAGACCATGGCACTAAGTGCCCCAGCCAGTCTTCTCTTGAACACCCCCAGGCACAGCGACTCCACCACCTCCCTGGGCAGCCCATTCCAATGCCAATCACTCTCTCTGGGAAGAACTTCCTCCTAACATCCAGCCTATACTTTCCATGGTACAACTTGAGACTGTGTCCCCTTGCTCTGTTGCTGGTTGTCTGGGAGAAGAGGCCAACCCCCACCTGCCCACAACCTCCCTTAAGGTAGTTGTAGACAGCAATGAGGTCACCCCTGAGCGTCTTCAGGCTGCACACTCCCAGCTCCCTCGGCCTCTCCTCATAGGGTTTATGTTCCAGGCCTTTCACCAGCTGTGTTGCCCTTCTCTGGACAACTCAACATCTCTCTTGAATTGAGGGGCCCAGAACTGGACACAGCACTCAAGGTGTGGACTTAGACTTCTTTCCTCCAGGCTAGACACACTCAGCTCCTTCACCAGCTTTGTTGCTCTTCTTTGGACACACCTCCCTTCTGTCTGAAAAGTGGTTTTCAATCTGGAGGAGTCAGAGGGTGAAATCTACACCCCAAAATGGCAGCACAGAAAGTTTGAGAACTTCCTCTCCACCACATCTATCTACACCAATAGGAAACAAGACTCAGGGCTCCCTCTCCATGTGCCACAAGCTCCAAGGAAGGACCATCGCTGAAGGTGAAGCACAGGCTAACCAACAGGCCCCAGAGAAATGCTCCAATGAGGGCAAGTCCTGGGTCCCAGATTTGCCCCTCGCTATTCTGGTGCTCTTTTCTCCTATGTATAACCCACCCTTCCCTTCTCCAGCCCACCTTGGTACCAGCCTGTGTTTCAGCTGAGAGCCTGCTCAGTGCAAGCACCAACAGAACACTAAACATAAATGCCTCTCTCAGCTTTAGTTCTGTCTCCTCATCACAGTATCACAGAATCACAGTATCATCAGGGTTGGAAGAGACCTCACAGATCATCAAGTCCAACCCTTCACCACAGAGCTCAAGGCCAGACCATGGCACCAAGTGCCACATCCAATCCTGCCTTGAACGGCTCCAGGGACGGCGACTCCACCACCTCCCCGGGCAGCCCATTCCAGTGTCCAATGACTCTCTCAGGGAAGAACTTTCTCCTCACCTCCAGCCTAAATCTCCCCTGCCACAGCCTGAGGCTGTGTCCTCTTGTTCTGGGGCTGGCCACCTGAGAGAAGAGAGCAACCTCCTCCTGGCCACAACCTCCCCTCAGGTAGTTGCAGACAGCAATAAGGTCACCCCTGAGCCTCCTCTTCTCCAGGCTAACCAATCCCAGCTCCCTCAGCCTCTCCTCGTAGGGCTGTGCTCAAGGCCTCTCACGTGACAGCAATCAAGGGAGAAGCTACTGGAAATCCTTCCCAACCTGGCTCAGTGGAGAAATAACTATTTCTTGTCTCCATGAGGACAGCCAGGCAGTGCAGCAGGCTGCCCAGACAGGTTGTGCCACCTCTGTCCTTGGAAGATCTCAAGATTCCCATGAACAAGCCTTTAGCAACTCAGTCTGCTCTCATGCCTGATCCTGCTTTGAACAGAGGGCTCAGCTAGAGTCCTACAACCTGAATTATTCTGTTCTACAACCCCCATCACACTTAAACAAGTGGCTGTTATCAAGAGCTCAGGGTTTGCCCTAAACAAGGTAGATTTTTAACTGGGAAAGCAAGAGGAACCTACCTAACAGCTACTCACTGCTCCAAAGCTTAAGGCCTTCCAAAGAAATGGTTGCAAATTTCAATTACTAATGTTTTATTGCAGGTGTTTTTTTTGGTAGGTTTTGTTTAGTTGGTTTGCTTTGGTTTTCTTTCTATTGGTTTTCTTTCTGGTGTCTGGGAAGGACTTTTCAGGGTATCAGGCAGTGACAGGACTAGGGGAATGGAGCAAAGCTGGAGATGGGGAGATTCAGACTGGATGTGAGAAGGAAGTTGTTGAGCATGAGAGTGGTGAGAGGCTGGAATGGGTTGCTCAGGGAGGTGGTTGAGTCCCCCTTGCTGGAGGTGTTTCAGGCCAGGCTGGATGAGGCTGTGGCCAGCCTGCTCTAGGGTAGGCTGCCCCTGCCCATGGCAGGGGGGTTGGAACTAGCTGATCTTTGTGGTCCCTTCCAACCCTGACTGATTCTAAGCAACAGAACTCACCCTCCAATTTCCAAAAGAAACTGTCCAAATTGGAAAATTCCCTTGCTTTGCCATCCCTTCCACTCCCTGTCCCCTCCAAAAAAAAACAACCAACCAACCAGCTTTAATTTCAACCCTGGAGATTTTAAAGATATAAAGTAAGGATGATATAGAAAGTGTTAAACACTGCTATGTATGCTCAGGGAAATCAAGTTCTGACTGGAGCAGGGGAAAGGGCACAGCCCCATTGGCCTCTCAGAGGGTTTAAAAAGCTCAGTGAATGCACAGAGATGATGCACTTCTATCACCTCTAGGTCTAAATTGACCTCAGGAAACTAAACATAGCACCAAGTCCTGTAGCTACCCTGCACAAGTGCAATAAACTACCCACAACCTATGTCCAGGAGGTTGAAGCAGGTCAATCATAGAATAAACCAGGTTGGAAGAGACCTCCAAGCTCATCCAGTCCAACCTAGCACCCAGCCCCATCCAGTCATCTAGACCATGGCACTAAATGCCTCATCCAGTCTTTTCTTGAACACCTCCAGGTATTGACATAGAAGTTATTTATAGAAACTCTTTCAAGAGAGAGTATGAAACAAAAGGGGAAATAAAATAAAATAAAATAAAATAAAATAAAATAAAATAAAATAAAATAAAATAAAATAAAATAAAATAAAATAATAAAATAAAATAAAATAAAATAAAATAAAATAAAATAAAATAAAATAAAATAAAATAAAATAAAATAAAACAAAACAAAACAAAACAAAACAAAATAAAATAAAATAAAATGTTATAAAGCTACTACTTGCTGGAGAAAAACTGAATTTTGCTGTCCTGCTCCTGCTCATGAGACTTGACTCTTCCTCCTCCCTCTGCTGAGCAATTAAATGCTGGTGACATTACAGCTAAAAATAAAACCCCCTGATTAGTAAGTGATATGTATATATATTAAAAACCAAAATGCTGTCAGCTTCACTGGGGAACTCTCTCATTCCCAGTATAGCTAATCCTGTTTCTAAAACCAATACCCACAGGTGTAGGACACATGTAAGAAAATTCTTGTACTGGTTCAGCTGATAAAATGTCTCTTCTGCCACAGACTCTCCTCGTTCACATGTAGGAAATGTCTTGGACTCAAATGGTGCTGTTAGCACCGAGTATGAGAAAGCTTTCTCTTGGACTCAAGGGGATTGTATTTTGATACAGACACTGAGAACGACTTGGTAAGGGACATTTCTGAAGCACTTTAGAGGATCACAGGATGTTAGGAGTTGGAAGAGACCCAGGGAGATAGAGCAGAACCTCGCTGCCAGAGCAGGACCACACAATCCAGCACTGATTACAAAGAAATGCATCCAGACAGGCTGTGAAAGTTTCCACAGAAGGAGACTCCACAACTTCTCTGAGAACCCTGTTCCAGTGCTCTGTGGCCCTTACAGTAAGGAAGTTCCCCTTTGTGTTGAGGTGGAACCTCTTCTGCTGCAACTGACACCCATTGCTCCTTGTCCTATCCCAGGGAGCAAGTGAGCAGAGCCTGTCCCCCCACTTCTGATCCCCAGCCTACAGATATTTATAGACATTTATTAAATCCTCTCTCAGTCTTCTCCAGACTAAACAGCCCCAGGTCCCTCAGCCTCTCCTCATAAGCCATGCCCTCCAGTCCCCCAATCATCCTTGTAGCCCTCTGCTGGACCCTCTCCAACAGATGCCTGTCCCTCTGCAACTGGGGAGCCCAAAACCAAAGGCAGTATTCAAGATGAGGTCTCATCAGGGCAGAGAGCTCTCATACATTGGGATGAAGGACCCACACAGCCTGTCAGCAGCACCCCACTGCTGCCACACACATTGGTGCAGGCAAAGGTGTCACTCTGCAGGACTACAGAGCCACTCCACGTGCTGGTTCTGCTGCAGGTGCCTATGAGGGAAGGTCACACAACACCATCACAGGCAGTGAAGCCTTCAAGGGAAGTAGGAATAATCTTGCTTCACAGGTGCTGTGGTTATCTCTGTCCCCAGGTCCAGGCTGGTGTGAGGATGGTCTCATTGAAAACTGCAGAATGCTGTCTATGTGGATTGGTAGGTTTACTATCCCGTGTATCTAGCTACCCAGGAGTTAAACTGAACTTCCCCACTCAGCATTCAAAAGCTTTAGTGCATGACAGGAAGTTAAATGCTGCAATTGCATCTGCAGTTATGAGCACAGCAGTAAGAGAGCACAAAGCAGCACCTCAGCTCTGCTAACCAAGGTTACCTGTTTAACCAAGAGACAGGCACAGCTGACTACAGTGCTATTACTTATTAGGCATGGAGTTCATAGAATGGTTTAGGTTGGAATGGACCTCAAAGATCATAGAATCATAGAATCAACCAGGTTGGAAGAGACCTCCAAGATCAGCCAGTCCAACCTAGCACCCAGCCCTAACCAATCAACCAGACCATGGCACTAAGTGCCTCATCCAGGCTTTGCTTGAAGACCCCCAGGGACGGTGCCTCCACCACCTCCCTGGGCAGCCCATTCCAATGCCAATCACTCTCTCTGGAAAGAACTTCTTCCTAACATCCAGCCTATACCTACCCTGGCACAACTTGAGACTGTGTCCCCTTGTTCTATTGCTGGTTGCCTGGGAGAAGAGGCCACCCCCCACCTGGCTACAATGCCCCTTCAGGTAGTTGTAGACAGTAATAAGATCACCCCTGAGCCTCCTCTTCTCCAGGCTAAACAGGCCCAGCTCCCTCAACCTCTCCTCATAGGATTTGTGCTCCAGGCCCCTCACCAGCTTTGTTGCCCTTCTCTGGACATGTTCCAGCACCTCAACATCCTTCTTGAATTGAGGGGCCCAGAACTGGACACAGCACTCATCTAGCTCCAACCCCTTGCCATGGGCAGGGACACCTCCCACTAGAAGAGAAATCACAGAATCATAGAATCAGTCAGGGTTGGAAGGGACCACAATTATCAGACAGTTCCAACCCCCCTGCCATGGGCAGGGACACCCTACTCTAGAGTAGGCTGCCCACAGCCTCATCCAGTCTGGCCTTAAAACACCTCCAGGGATGGGGCCTCAACTGCCTCCCTGGGCAACCCATTCCAGATTCTCATCATTCTCATGCTCAAAAACTTCCTCTTCATGTCTAGTCTGAACCTACCCATCTCCAGCTTTGCTCCATTCCCCCTAGTCCTGTCACTCCCTGAGAGCCTAAATAGTCCTTCCCCAGCTTTTTTGTAGCCCACTTCAGATGCTGAAAACCACAATAAGGTCACCTCAGAGCCTCCTTTTCTCCAGGCTGAAGCCCAGCTTGTGGCAGACAAGAGTTTTTATCCCTTAAACAAGGATATCAGTCCAAGCATTTCTTTCATTAAGAGCACATGAGCCAGAAGTAGCCACACTGTGGCAGAACCTCACATCCTTACAATCCCTTTAAAAAGACAAGGAACTCCTCCAACCCCGAACATCGCAACTGCTGCAAGAATTCAAACTCCAAAGGAGGTTACAGTAGAACTTTATTAACCCTTCTGGTAAAAGGTCATTTAACACTACTTGTACATTAAGCCATATGAAGTATCATGACTGCATTTTTCTCTGAGAACATGACAAAACAAGCCATCTGGAACCAGCGAGGATGCAGAGATATGGGGGAGAAGCAGGTTAGGACTCCAGTTTAAGTTCTGTAAAGTCACTCAGGAATGAAATTGGCCACCCGTGGGAATTGCCTGACACATCTCTCACACTTGTGTGACTGCAATGGTACACATAGCATTGACTTGAAACTCTTTGTGCAATGATTTCCTCCTCAAAGCTGGCATTTGCTGTTGTGGTGGGTGGGAATGCTGGCACGACCTTAGGCTGCCACAGCTAAGTGCCTTGTGTGCTGTGCCAGTGGAGTGCTACAGCCAGAACACTGCCCTGACACCTTAAGTCACCTGCCTCAGCTGGCACCTATGCAATGCTATGCTCAGGCCAGCTACAACCAAAGATGGGGGTGGACTGGTAATTGACAGAGAAGCCTTCAAAGTGTTGCCAGAAATAGCATTAAGTATTCCTGCCAGCCTTTTTCCTAGAGTTATTACTGCTCAGATGGGATGCAAAATAAGCTCCTGTCACTCAGAGGCTGAAAAGTGCATGGCTATCTGGAGGCTCAGAGACATGGATGCTAGATTGTGAGCAAATCCTGACCAAAGCTGCTCTGAAGCTTTGCTGCTCTTACTTCTCATCCTAACCCTTTTCCCCTTCAGGTGATCCAACTCTCCACGCATCCTCCCATGTGTGGTTCAAGGCAAGGCTGGCAATGTGGAACAGGCCTATTTACTCTACAAGTGTTCCTTCTAACAAATCAAAGAACAAAGACTTGTCCTACCAGATATGTACAAATCAAGATTTCAGCTCTGCTCTCCTGTAGCTCGGCCAACAAAGCCCAACCACAAGAAAGCTTAGGCTTTAATCTCAGTTCAATCAGTGGATTTTTGAAGATGAAGGAGAATGTTACTTGTATATATATATATATATATATATATAACTTTATTTTGTGCCAAGCATGCAGTGAGTAGAAATGGACAAGTTTAAGCTAGCTAGTGAAAAATTAAAAGAAAGCCAAAATCACTTCCCACCACCACCCTGCCCTGATCTTTTTTTCAAGTTGCTGCCTGTATTTATTTTGCTGTTGTTGATCAGAGCAAAGTTATAGTTAGAGCTAGAACAAGCCAATGGTTCCCAAAGGCTCCTACAAAGATTGGTTAAAATCAAGCGGCGTTACTCACTGACAAATTAATCCCCCTGCACTAGAATCTGCACACATTTTGTTTTCAAACAAAACATTTACTTTGCCAACTTCTGATTCAAAGAGCTAGAGGATGTAACTTCTCAGCAGAACTCTTCTGCAGAATGGAAAGAAAACAGGACCTAGCCTAGTGGCTGACAGTTAGGAGCAGGGTGAGGAGATGGAGATGGTTCTTATGTTATTGCTGGCATTTCCACTGACTGACCACTCAGTCTTTGGGCCTTTGCCCCTGTTTTTCCAGCTGCAGTGGATACAAAAAGTGTGCTTTACCTACTGCCTTTCTCAGCAGCACATTGCTCCACCAACACCAACAGGATAATTTCATCTTGCTAATAGGACAAATTTATCCTTCCTAGCCTTAAATCATATGAAAAACTTGATAAGCTACTTCTTGAGTAAAGGTAAGTCCCTTCTAAAATCTCCCCCTCACCTAAATCATATGAAAAACTTGATCATATGAAAAACTTGATAAGCTACTTCTTGAGTAAAGGTAAGTCCCTTCTAAAATCTCCCCCTCACCTAAATCATATGAAAAACTTGATCATATGAAAAACTTGATAAGCTACTTCTTGAGTAAAGGTAAGTCCCTTCTAAAATCTCCCCCTCACCTAAAACCAATAAATCTAAGTACTCCACCTATACACTACAAACACAAATATAGCCTCTTGAAAATATTTCTCTTTACCATCCATCCCACCTGTTCCAGCTTTTTGCATCTCATCTCATAGCAGATTCAGGCAGCAGATTCATCTTTCCCAAGCAGACTCTGACTGCCAATCATTGAATCAATCAGTCAGAGTTGGAAGGGACCACAAGGATCATCTAATTCCACTCCCCCTGCCATGGGCAGGGATACTCTACCCTAGATGATTTGATTCTCACACAGATGGACTACTCTGTCAAGAAGACAAGTGACACTGTGGTCTCACAAACACAAAATGGAAAAGACAAGTGACACCATGGTCTCACAAACACAAAATGGTGCCCTGTGCTTCTCTAGCTCCCCCCCAATCATATTGATGTTTTAAGTGGTGCAGCTTGACTAAATGGTTTTCCAAACTTCAGGCCAAAAGAGCTGTTGAAGCGCAGCTGCACAGCATCTTTCTGTACTGCAGACAACGCCTGAGGCCAGCAGGACAGATTTAGAGCAGGGATACAGAGCTTCAAAGGGAAGTCTGCCAGGCAGAGAGAAGACAGGACGAGTCCACTTGACAACTGAACTGAAACAGCAGGAGAGAAGCAGCTCTAGGAGGGATGGAGGAGGAGGAAGCAGCAGCATGCAAAGAACAGGAAGACAATCAGAAGGGGAAAACAGAAGGGCCAAAGGTTATATTTTATATATGTAATATATATATATAAAAACACATATAACCCTTCATATATATATATGTGTGTGTGTATATATATATATATATATATATAAAAAGGAATATATATATATGAAAAGAAATATATATTTCACAGAAGAGACTCACAGCAGAAAAGTGAGTAAAATACAAAAGCAAAATCAATCTCAGAACAACCAGAAAAGAAAAGCACCCTAGAAACAGCAGCTAACAGTCAGAGGGAACTAGCCCCCTATGAATCTTCCTCAAAGCCTGGGATGGACACAGCTAAAAGGAACTATACTAATAAAGGAAAGTATGCAAATCAAGGCAGTGGAAACAAGGTTAGAAAAGGCTTTGAAAAAGATTTCTTCAGGCAAAAGAAACACAGGATTTTTTTCCTACTCCAGACAGCTCTGCTTATTCATCTCAGCTGCTTTTCCATCCCTGTTTCTGTAGTCTTCTCCTCCTCCTCTCCTAAAAAGTTAGTAGGCAAAAACTATAGCCCTGGCTTGTCTTTGTGGGAGGTGACAACAGCAGCAGCTTCAACAGTGTGTAGCTTGGAAACCCCATGCTGATGGGGTAAAAAACAAAACCCCATCTTTCCCCCTGGAGGGCTCTCAGTGGCTCTCAGTTATTCATCATCCTTGCCCAGCAAGAGGCCACATTTTATGAGGAGCAAGGCAAGTCCACAACGCTATTTATTTGGATTCCCCACTTTCCTAGGGTGGGAAGGTTGGTTTAGGTTGGAATGATGTAGGCTGATGTGGCTGTGTTAGTTGTCCAGTTGGACAGTCTGGAGGGTTGGGCAGGGACAAATGGAATGAAATTCAACAAGGACAATTGTAGAGTCTTGCATCCAGGAAAGGACAACCCCAGGGAGCAGTATAGGTTGGGGACTGATCTGTTGGAAGGCAGCAAAGAGGGAAAAGGATTTGGGTGTCCTAGTTGATGGGAGGTTGGCCATGAGCCAGCAATTTGATCTTGTGGCCAGGAAGGCCAATGCCATTCTGGGGTGTATCAGAAGGGCTGTGGTTAGTAGGTCAAGAGAGGTTCTCCTCCCTCTCTACTCTGCCCTGGTACTCCACATCTGGAGTACTGTGTCCAGTTCTCAGACTCTCAGTTCAAAAGGGACAGAACTGCTTGAGAGAGTCCAGTGTGGAGCTACAAAGATGAAGAAGGGAATGGAACATCTCTCTTACAAGGAGAGCCTGAGAGAGCTGGGGCTGTGCTGCTTGGAGAGGAGGAGACTGAGAGGTGACCTCATCAATGTCTATAAATATGTATAGAGTGAGTGCCAGGAGGCTGGAGCCAGGCTCTGCTCACTGATGTCCAGTGACAGGACAAGGGGCAAAGGGTGGGAATTGAGACACAGGAAGTTTAATTTAAACATGAAGAGGGTTTTTTTCCCCTGTGAGGGTGACAGAACACTGGAACAGGCTGCCCAGGGGGGTTGTGGAGTCTCCCTCTCTGGAGATATTCAAAACCTGCCTGGACACATTCCTGTGTGATCTGGTCTAGGTGATCCTGCTCTGGCAGGGAGGTTGGACTGGTCCCTTCCAGCCTCTGATATTCTATCATCCTGTGATTCCAGAAAGCAAAGTAAAATAGGTACAGGGAAAGGCTGAGTGAAGCCAGTCCAGTGTGGCTGGGCAGTTGCTGTGGATGAGCCCCCAGACTGGTTACACCCATATTGAGGAGCTGCCTACAGCAGTGCTGCTCTGTGTCCCAACACACCCAGTGAAGAAGCCAAACACTGGCACCATGCCCTATCTCTGTAATCTGACATCTAAGCCTTTCCCATCCATGAACTACTCCTCTAGGCTCAATGGCTAAATTACTGCCCAGGGCTTAATCTCAGGCATTGGGATCCAGAAAACTAAAATGAAGCAGCTGGGTAAAGAGAAGCAAACATCTGGAAGGAACAGAACCTCTAATCATACCCTAGGCTGGCAAATTGCCTCCCAGCCACAGGCAAGTCTCCTTCTGTCTTCTCTGCCATCATGCTCAGTGCATTGCACTTGTCTCTCCATCTGAGATGCTCCTCAAAGCAGTCTCTCCTTGCTCTGTCCATGCTTGACACACATACCTTTGCTGGAGGCTGAAGCACCAGGGGTAATGACAATGATTTGTACTATCTCGTCATACTATTGATGAAACCATGAAGCTAGTGACACAAAATCCTCAGTTAGAGCAAAGAAACTGTACATAGCACCATTTGGGTGCACATTTGTTCTCTCTAGAAGGCTTTGACATTAAGTGCACCCAAGCTCACAGACCAGGAGGCATTTTGCAAATGGCAGTCATGAGGAATATGAGAATTCAAGGCTTTCTGCCTCCTTTGCCATTTTCACCACAAAGACTGACACCAGAAGCAGGAAACATGGCACAGAAAAGCCTGTGCTTAGCTGGCTACATGATCCTGAACGCTGCAGAAACAGAAAGATGAGAGAGAATCAAACAGGTACAAATGCACCCAAGCCCTAACAGTGGCTTTTGTTACTGATCTTCCTCCTTCTTCCTTTATTCCTCCTACAGCTACAGTGGTCTGGAAACCTTAAAAAATGGACAGTGACCCTTTCATTTAGCTTCTTTTCCAATTGCTGTTTTGCTTCTGATCCATGGCAAGCTGAGACTCTTCTTTATCCTCCAAACACTGCCATTATCAGCTCTCCCATAGGAGAAGCAACACTAAGCTGGCTTTTTCCTTACAGTCAATTCATTCTGACAGGAGCAGGCTCTGCTCTGCCATCCCTTCCTTCTTGCCTGCAAATAGTTAATTTCTGAGACTACACCTTCTAGCAAGATAGAACATCACAGCTCCCATGACTTGCTGAAGGCTCCATGTCTTGCTAGTCCATGGCCAGAGACTGGCATGATGCAGGCAAGTAAGATAAGATGCAAGCCCTTCGGCATGAATCAACCATCACTTCCTGGGGCAAATCCCTGCCTGCTCCATAGAATCAATCAGGTTGGAAGAGACCCCCAAGATCAGCCAGTCCAACCTAGCACCCAGCCCTAGCCAGTCAACTACACCACGGCACTAAGTGCCTCATCCAACCTTTCTTGAACACCTCCAGGGATGGTGACTACACCACCTCCCTGGGCAGCTCATTCCAATGCCAATCACTCTCTCTGCCAACAACTTCCTCCTAACATCCAGCCTATACTTTCCATGGCACAACTTGAGACTGTGTCCCCTTGTTCTATTGCTGGGTGCCTGGGAGAAGAGACCAACCCCCACTTGGCTACAACCTCCCTTCAGGTAGTTGTAGACAGCAATGAGGTCACCCCTGAGCCTCCTCTTATGTTATCCATCTGGGCAAGGCTTGGGTGAAATCTGAGATGAAAGCAAAAAATTCTCCAACTCCCCACATCTCCAATTCTCTTTGTTGTTCCACAGAAAAGAGCAGTGAGAATTCCCTTTCCTGCCACTGGTTTGCAACCCCTTTACATGCTTTATTTACAGGCTGCTCCTTATTTCTCGTTTTATTTTCACCAGTTACTTTCATATTAGAGTTTGGTAGCATCTAGATTCCTGCTGGGATATGCTCCAGTTTCATCCCTGCCTTTTTCTCTGGGGAAGAGAGGGAGAGAAAGATGAAAAGGTACAATTAATCTGTTTCTTTGATAAGGCAGTTAAGAAGCACATTGGCCCCTTCGAGCATTGCAATAGCTTAGCCTCTTCTCCACTATTTCTGAGGGGGGTGGGTGGGGGGAGAATGAAAACTGAATGCTCAAAACTGCCAGCACATCCACATCTCTCTCTTTGAAACTAATTATAATGGCTCGACACAGTCCAATTATGTTGCTGATAATTATGTTGCTGATCTAATCAGCTAACATCAGGAGAAGCACTGAATACATCTGCACAATAGCTGGGACACAGAGTGGGTTTCTCCCTGGCCCAGCACATTTAATAGAATGCTTAGCAGCTGCATGACACCTAAAAACATAGAGAGATGCTGGCTGCAAAAAAAGTTGTTCAATCTTCCCCTCCCATTTGGTTACCCACATCCCAAAAGGAAGAAGCCTTTAATTTACAAAGGATTTTGGTTGGGTCTTTTGTTTGTTTGTTTGTTTCCTTTCTCTCCTGGTCTGAGCACACCCTCGTGAAATAAAGCAAACCTAAGAGCTCAGTGATTAGTTAGTGATTAAACAGGTTACGAGACAGAAAACTGGCAGAGAAAGTAAGGCTGGTTTGTTCGTGTTGGTCTTACTGTTGGCTCTTTGTGCACACTCTGAGTGACAGGCCTCTGTAAACTGAGCTCAACACTTGTGGGGTCCTTCTTCAACTCTACTGGGGGCCTGTCCCCTCTGGCTACTCCATCAAACTTCAGCGATCTGCTTGGCGAAGGAGCAAATATTACTGCTGGACTCTCTTTGTCCTTCTCTTCCACACCGTTGATGTTCTCTCCGTTCATGCTGACTTTTCCATCTACCTGCAGAACACAGTTAAACAGATATGCTGAGATTCATAGAATCAACCAGGTTGGAAGAGAACTCCAAGATCATCCAGTCCAAACTATCACCCAACCCTGTCCAATCAACTAGACCATGGTGCTTAGTGCCTCATCCAGGCTTTGCTTGAACACCTCCAGGGACAGTGACTACACCACCTCCCTGGGCAGCCCATTCCAATGCCAAGCACTCTCTCTGCCAACAACTCCCTCCTAATATCCAGCCTATACTTCCCCCAGCACAACTTGAGACTGTGTCCCCTTGTTCTGTTGCTGGTTGCCTGGCAGAAGAGACCAACCTCCACCTGGCTGCAGCCTCCCTTCAGGTAGTTGAGGCAATTAGCATTCAAAGGAGCTGTGGCAACTAGAACTTTGATGATATTACAATTGCTAACACAGTCTGTGCCATCAGTGAAACACAGAGCCACATTCAAGATGTGTGGGGAGGTGAAGGCAGTTAGCACCTCACACAATCAGCTCCAAACAGAAGAGAAATGGTTTGGCTCCACAAGTGGCTTCACCCCTTCTGACTGCTTTCCAGATGAAAAGTTTCCCTCCCTGTCCTCACTGCCATCTACTCAACACAGTACCACTCTTAGGGTTTATTTCCAAGCACAAACGTGAGCAGAAGCTGAGCCCCATGGCTTTGGGGACTGTGTGCTGGATTATCTACTAGAGAGAAGGGTCCTGAAAGATCTCAGAAATAGAAAAGCCAGGAAACACACTGGCAGGCCTCACCACCCACTTCAGTGTCTCTGTTTAGACTAAGACATTTCTCTGTTTATATTAAGGAGAAAAGCTAAATGCTTGAATGATCAGGACAGATGCCCTGGCTGCAGAGTTAAACAAACACGCTCCTTCCCTTCTAATCTGGAGCAAGTCAACACGTAGTCACCAGAGCTGAGAAGCTGTGACAGACTGGTGTTTCAAGAGGAAATCATGCTACAGCTACATGTGCTAGGGAATGAATTCTCCTGAGACTCTTGGAGGTCTCTTCCAGCCTGGTTGATTCTATGATTCTTTCCACAGGAAGCAAAGATGTAGACAGTGGTGGTTGGTGGAGGGTAGAAGCATCCATAGGTTAGTTTCTCCACACACAGGCATGCTACATGCTATAAATGGGTTAGCATGAAGGTGATAGACAAGTGTATCTTGGTCCTCTGAGGGGAAAAAAAGTGGCTTGGATAAGAAAACAAAAGCACAGATCCATGATTCTCTGATGTCTAAAATGTAAACTTCAGAGGAGCACCAACTCATCTATAGAAGGAAGAGGAATGGCCAGAATCACATTTCAAGTAGGAAACACGGTGGTGGTGTTTTCACAAGAGCTGGGACAGTCCTCAAGAAACCACAAACATCAGAGCATGGGCTTTGCATTATCTATACAAAACTGACAGTTTTTTGAAGTAGCCAACCTGAGTATATGTGGTAGCAACGCTACTGGGACATCAGCAGGGCTGCAGGGACACCTGCGTGCCACTAGCGCAGTAGTGGATAGCAACAGCAAACAGAAGGAGACCCAAACTCTATAGGCTGGGGGCACCCATGCCAGCAGACTTTGCATTGCTTACACCAAGGCTGCAATGAGACTTGAGGAAGCTCAAGTTTTGGGTAGAGGCATGGAGAGAAGCAGATTTCTTCAAATCTGACTTAGTCTGGCCTGTTTTCTCTAACATCCCACTTCTTTGCTTTCTCTATCACTGGTGCAGTATCTTATTCCCACTCTCTACATCCACTCAGCTCATAGTATCATAGAATCAACCAGGTTGGAAGAGACCTCCAAGACCATCCAGTCCAACCTAGCACCCAGCCCTGGCCAATCAACTAGACCATGGCACTAAGAGCCTATACCTCCCCTGACACAACTTGAGACTGTATCTCCTTGTTCTCCTCAAGTTTCATACCCCAGTATCTTCCCCCACCAAACTCATAGCTAGCTCCTTATTCCAGGCAGCTCTGCTTTCATTTAAGCTCTCTTCGATTGCCATAATCTCTGAGCAGTTTTTGCAGCCCAGTGCAGCCTCTCTCACCAACAGTAACTGCCTCAGTACCAATCCCCTTCCTCCAGTACACCACTGCCCCAGTACCAATTCACTTTCCTAAGCCTGCATGGACAGCCTGTAAGATTAAGGGTTGAACTCCATGATCTTAAAGATCTCTTCCAACCAAAAGGATTCTCAAGGAGTCACAAAAGTAGCAGTTCCAAGAGCCTTTAAAACCAAAAGTGCCACCAGGATCCCCAGTGAAGGTGCTGGAACCAGAGCTCCCTGAGAAGCTGTTGCCACCAATCCAAGGGCTTGTGGGGAAGAGTCTTGCTCTCAGTGACAAGGGGTTGTTCCCTCAGCCCCAGGAAAGGCTCAAAACAAGGAAATATTAGATAGATTAGATTTTTTGGGAGAACTGAATCAGGGTGGGATAGGCCCCTGCATATGCCAGGGATTTGGAACTAGATGGCTTTTGAGGTTGCTTCTATCCTAAATCATTCTATGATTCTAAGAAGGAACTAGGAAGAAATTCTTTCCAGTGAGGGTGGTGAGACACTGGAACAGGTTGCCCAGGGAGGTCACAAATGTCCCCTCCCTGGAGGCGTTCAAGGCCAGGCTGGATGGTACCTTGAGCAACCTGACCTGGTGGAAGGTGTCCCTGCCCACAGCAGGGGGTTGGAACTGGATGATCTTTAAGGTCCCTTCCAACCCAAACCACTCCATGATTCTATGGTATCACCTCTTTGTGCATGAAGCTGTTTTCCCCACTCACTCCTGATGAGAAGCACAGAGTATCATTGGCCAAGCTGGCTCTCAACTCTGAAAGTGCAGAAGCCTTCCACACTTCATACATGCACACTGAACGTTTCAAAGCCTTGTGACCTGTCTGAACAGGACAGACTTGTTTGGGTACAGCAAAATCAGATCTATGACACAAAAGCCAGTTCAGGCTTCAAAAGTCATGGCCTCCAAGATTCCTGCCCCTTCCCTCTGTTGAAAAGCACGAAAACATACCATTTCCTAACTTTTTTTTGTCAGAAAATGTGTTGCTTTTTCTATTAGATGATTTTGGAGGTCTCTCCCAACTTGGTTGATTCTATGATTCTATTCCCCCCTTTCCCTGTCTTTCCCCTGTCTTTCCTTTGGTCTGAGGGAAAACAACCAGCACAAATCACAGTATCACAGTATCACCAAGGTTGGAAGAGACCTCATAGATCATCAAGTCCAACCTGTTACCACAGAGCTCAAGGCTAGACCATGAATATTCCAATCTGAAGGTTGGTAACCAAGAAGAGACCACTAGGTTGGGCAGCACAGACCACAAAGCTGAGTTTTATAACATCAGAAGGCTGCAGCTACTCCCTGCTTAATTGCATTTAACATCTGCGCGTTCAGATGATGATTGTTAGTCCAAGCCTCTTTGTCTCCTGGATTGACTCTGGGGAGTGCAACGTGTCCTACCTACCTTAAAGCTCTTCAGAACTTCCTGGGTGTTTTTGGGTTGTGAGTAAGGCTTGGGTGTCAGCATAGGCACAGCCTTGGGGAGGCTTTTGGTGGGAGACGTGCGGCCGGTGGAGCTGCTGGGCTCCAGTTCAGCGGTGGGAATGATGGTGGCTTCAATGGTGGCAGTGAACTTTGGAGCAGGCAGTGACTGTTGCCTTAAATATCTCAGAGGATTTGGGTCTTTCAGTGGGGAATTTGGCTCCACTGAATGGCTTCTCTCCAGAATTTTTGGCATCTGCAAACGCTCGAGGACAGCTTCGCTGATAGTGAACCTTTCGATGTACTGCTGGAGGATGCTCTCAGCCTCCTCCTGTGACTTTGCATTCTTGTATGCCTCATGGAGCTCTCTCTCTCTTCTCTCTCTGCAAGGGAGACAACACAAGAGAGAGACCATTGTGTTAAAATTAGCACTGGAAATCATTCCTGTTTCTTCTGTGTCAATGAGACTCGTAGAACATTTTGCATTGGAAGGGACCTTAAAGATCATCCAGTTCCAACCCACCTGCCATGGGCAGGGACACCTTCCACCAGATCAGGCTGCTCAAGGCCCCATCCAACCTGGCCTTGAACACCTCCAGGGAGGGGGCATCCATGACCTCCCTAGGCAACCTGTTCCAGTGTCTCACCACCCTCACTGGAAAGAATTTCTTTCTGGTATCTAGTCTAAATCTGCCCTCCTTAAGCTTCAAGCCATTTCTCCTCATCCTATCATGACAAGCCCTTATAAAAAGTCCCTCCCCAGTTTTTTTGTAAGCCTCTTTCAGGAACTGAAAAACAGGTTCATCAATGACATTGATGAGGGCACAGATAGACAGACAGAGTCTGCTCAGCAAGTTTGCTGATGTCACCAAGCTGGGAGGCTTGGCTGATACAGCTGAAGGCTGTGTGGCCATCCAGAGAGACCTGGGCAGACTGAGAGCTGGGCACAGAGGAACCAGATGGAGTTCAACAAGGACAAGTGCAGAGTCCTGCATCTGGGGAGGAATAATAAACTGCACCAGTACAGACTGGGAGGTGATCTGCTGGAAAGCAGTCCTGTGGAGAGGGACATGGGGGTCCTGGTGGATAACAAGTTACCCAAGGCACTGCAATGTGCCCTTGTGGCCAAGAAGGCCAATGGAATTCTGGGGTGTACTAGGAAGAGAGTATCCAGAAGATCAAGGGAGGTTCTCCTCCCCCTCTACTCTGCCCTGGTGAGACCTCATCTTGAATACTGTGTTCAGTTTTGGGCTCCCCAGTTTAAAAGGGAGAGAGATCTGCTGGAGAGGGTCCAGCAGGCAGCTACAAAGATGATTAGGGGACTGGAGGGCATGGCTTATGAGGAGAGGCTGAGGGACCTGGGGCTGTTTAGTCTGGAGAAAAGAAGACTTAAGAGGAGATTTGAAAAAGGTTTCTAAGTATCTGAAGGCTGCCAGGAGTGGGGGCACAGGCTCTGCTCACTGCTCCCTGGGCTAGGACAAGAAGCAATGGGTGTAAGTTGCAGCAAAAGAGGTTCCACCTCAACACAAGTGGGAACTTCTTTACTGTAAGGGTCACAGAGCACTGGAACAGACTCCCCAGAGAGGTTGTGAGGTCTCCTTCTCTGGAGACTTTCAAGGCCTGTCTGGATGTGTTCCTCTGTGATCTGTGTTAGATAGGATTGTCCTGCTCTGGCAGGGGGGTTGGACTCGATGATCTCCTTGGGTCCCTTCCAACCCCTAACATCCTGTGAGCCTGTGACTGGAAGGCTGCTATAAGAAGCCTTCTGTTCTCCAGGCTGAATGATCCCAACTTTTGCAGCCTGCCCCATCCATAGGGGATCCCTCCCTCCCAGGAAGGGCTGCCCACAGCTGCCTCTCCCCACTGGAGCACCCAGCACCCTCGGACATGCCAGTGCAGCTCAGCAGGACAACATACTTCTCCTCCACGATCTCTCGGTAGGTTTTGATGCTTTTTCTGCGCTCGTTGGTGCCATCCCCAGCCAAGAGCCTTTCCATTTTCTTTCTCTCAGCTTCTTTTTTAATTAAATCCTGTGAGGCACTCCTTCGACGACTCTTCCAGCGAGCCAGGTCCTGCAAGAGAAGGCAGACACCTGAATGAACAACTGCAAATAGACAAAACCTGGCCACAGAAACCAATTGACCCAGCCAGACCTTTGCAACGCTTGTTCCTGGCTGTGGATCAGGCTCCCATCACCTGCAGTCAGCAGTGATTTGTGAAGAGAAAGGAGATTATGCCAGAAAATGAAGATGTTGCCTGACAGTTTTCTTCTAACAGCATGATCCCAGCGGGATTTCATAGCTCTGCTCCTGTATATGGGCTGTTTAGTCTGGAGGTGAGAAGACTGAGGGGAGATCTTAGCACAGAATCACAGGTTGGAAGTGATCTCCAGAGATCACTGAGTCCAACCTCCCTGCCAAGGCAGGATCCCCTAGGGTAGTGTACAAATGCATACAAATATCTGAGGGGTGGGTGTCAAGTGGTTGAGGACAATCTCTTTTTGGTGGTCAGCAGCAATAATACAAGGAGCTGCAAACTAGAACACAGATTTCAGCTCAATATGAGGAGAAACTCCTTTACAGTGAGGGTGACAGAGTCTTGGAACAGGCTGCCCAGAGAGGTTGTGGAGTCTCCTTCTCTGGAGACTTTCCAAACCCACCTGGAAGCATTCCTGTGTGAACTACCCTAGGGGATCCTGCCTTGGCAGGGGAATTGGACTGAATGATCTCTGGAGGTCCCATCCAACCTCTAGGGTTCTACAATTTACCTTCTGGCTTTGTAGTGGTGCAGACACACACTAGGTAACAACAGCTGGAAATCTGGTCTAAATGAGTCAGTGCACTCATTTTCATCTGGGCCAGCATTAGGCACAAAGTTCATTGCCCCAGGAAGATGAAGCAGAAAAAAAAATATGTTCAGTGATGAATTTTAATAATCAGATGTTTGGAAGGCAGGAGTTGAAGGAAGGGAGAATGTTTCACCACAAACTACAATTGCACAGATGGTCTGCCATGGACAGCTGATAGTCCCAATCCTTTGCCCATGCTATTGGCCAACTACATGCAAGCATGGCTGACCCAGGCTTCCTTTTTTGACAGAAAAATGCAGTGCAGCACCCAAACTTAAATTATTTCTTATGGGCACCCTCAAACATTCTGGACTCAGATCTAAGCAACACAGGTTAGGGATTAAAGAGGCTCACACATGGTTAGAGATACGGCAGAGCAAGAAGCCTACGGTTTATATTCATCCATGCAGATATGTCCTTCAAGAAGCAGTGCTCTTACTCTTATTGGAATCTGCCTGCCCCAAGTTGTCATAGAATCAACCAGGTTGGAAGAGACCTCCAAGATCATCCAGTCCAACCTAGAACCCAGCCCTACCCAAACAACTAGACCTAAGTGCCTTATCCAGTTTTTTCTTGAACACCTCCAAGGATGGTAACTCCACCACCTTCCTGGGCAGCCAACAGCTCATCTTGTCCAGAAGATGAACTAATCCTGGTTCTTTATCCTCCTGGAAAAAACAGTCTGACACAAAACCAGAGTCACAGCACATTCCTGTGCACAGGTACCTATGTCTGGCATCCTGCTTGGCTTATGAACTCACAAGTCCTGAGAGGGTGCAGAGCCTGAGAATCATAGAATCAACCAGGTTGGAAGAGAGCTCCAAGATCAACCAGTCCAACCTATCCCCCAGCCCTATCCAGTCAACTAGACCATGGCACTAAGTGCCTCATCCAGTCTTTTCTTGAAGACCTCCAGGGATGGTGCCTCCAAGCCAAGATCTTTTTTCACCATAGAAGTACTACAGGAAAGAAGTTGTCTAAGCTGCAAAGTTCCTTTGCAGCCAACTAGTAAAGGAACAAAATCTTGGACATAAAAAAATAACCTCTGCAAGGAAAACAACTTCACAGGGCACTGCAGGAGCACATTTGTCATTGACAGCATCAGGAGATGGGTGTGGAGATTTTATTTCACGCACTCTAACAAATGCTGGGTTTAATAAACCCCAGAGGTTCTCCACACATACTCAATTCAAAGGCTATTTCATTAACTCCAAATATTTGAACTGCATTTTTTATTGGTAAACAGCAGAAGGTACTTGCAAGCATAACTTCTTTTATTAAAACCAGGAACAAAACTTGTCACTTTGAATTTGGCTTAAACCCACAAATTATGGACATTACACTCAAGGGAAATGCTCATTAAAGTATTTCTCTACATGACCTACATATATCAGTCTATAATCCCCTTCTTGAAGTCTTTCATTTGCCTCAGTTACTAATTATTGCCATTGAACTACCAAAGCATTTATTTATTCAGCTACTCCCACTCTTGCCTATTGTTTGGAAATTAGTTTTTCATTAGCAAATTTCATAACAGAAGCTTTCCTCCTTCTCTGTTTGTAATTAAAAACCAGACTTGTTTACCTTTTCCAGCTCTAATACTTTAGAATAACAATAATTTAAGGAAAAAAAGGCCATGAAACTGTTAATTGTTGGCAAATTTACATCATGGACACATAAAAAGGATCAGACCATGAATGTGGTGTTGTGTCCATACAACCCTCCTAATGCCAAGGACATGCCAGTAAGGGCATTTTTAGTACCTCTTCAGAATTTTCAGTTCAGTGTAGGAGATGCTGAGAGCCTGAAAAAATTAACACACCCCAGCTCAGAGGGATTGCCCACCCAGCAGCAAAGAGAATCATAGAATCAACCAGGTTGGAAGAGACCTCCAAGATCATCCAGGCCAACCTAGCACCCAGCCCTATCCAAACTAGACCATGGCACTAAGTGCCTCAGCCAGGCTTTTCTTCAACACCTCCAGGGATGGTGACTCCACCACCTCCCTGGGCAGCCCATTCAAATGCCAATCACTCTCTCTGCCAGGAACTTCCTCCTAACATCCAGCCTAGACCTCCTTGGCATAACTTGAGATTGTGTCCCCTTGTTCTGTTGTTGGTTGCCGGGGAGAGGAGACCAATCCCCACCTGGCTACAGCCTCCCTTCAGGTAGTTGTAGACAGCAATGAGATCCCCCTTGAGCCTCCTCTTCTCCAGGCTAAACAACCCCAGCTCCCTCAGCCTCTCCTCACAGGGCTGTGCTCCAGGCCCCTCACCAGCTTTGTCACCCTTCTCTGGACACCTTCCAGCACCTCAACATCTCTCTTGAATTGAGGAGCCCAGAACTGGACACAGCACTCAAGGTGTGGCCTGAGCAGTGCTGAGTACAGGGGCAGAATAACCTCCCTTGTCCTGCTGGCCACACTGTTCTTGATCCAGGCCAGGATGCCTTTGGCTCTCCTGGGCACACTGCTGGCTCATCTTCAGCTACTATCAGTACCCCCAGGTCCCTTTCTTCCTGGCTGCTTTCCAGCCACTCTGTCCCCAGCCTGTAGTTCTCAAATCTCTCCCATGCCTTTGGACTCATTCATATCTCTGCTGGCAATTTATGGTTTCCCCCCCACAC
Organism: Pogoniulus pusillus; assembly: GCF_015220805.1. NCBI lineage: Eukaryota > Metazoa > Chordata > Aves > Piciformes > Lybiidae > Pogoniulus > Pogoniulus pusillus. The sequence continues at coordinate 34,881,286 of NC_087272.1, read as the reverse complement.
AGACTTCTCACTTAAATTCTTTACTGTTCTACTAAAAAAAAACCTGTTTCTTACTGTTCTTCTCTGGATGTTTCACAGAATCACAACAGGGACACACCCAGGCAGGTTATGAAAGTCTCCAGAGAAGGAAACTCCCCAGCCTCTCTGGGCAGCCTGTTCCAGGGCTCTGTTACCCTCACTGTAAAGAAGTTTCTCCTCATGTTGAGCTGGAACTGTCTATATTCCAGTTTGTAGCTGTTGCTCCTTGTCTTATTGCTGCTGATCACTGAAAAGAGCTTGGCCCCAGCCACTTGACACCCACCCCTCAGTTATTTATAGATGTTGATGAGATCTCCTCTCAGCCTTCTCTTCTCCAGACTAAACAGCCCCAGAGCTTTCAGTTTCTCTCCATAGTAGAGATGCTCAAGTCTCCAAATCATCCTTGTGGCTCTCTGCTGGAGTCTTTCCAGCAGGTCTCTCGCTCTCCTGCATTGGGGTGCCCAGAACTGGACACAGTACTCCACATATGGTCTCACTAAGGCAGAGTAGAGAAGAATCTCCCTAGACCTTGAATTTTCCACCAAAACCCAACCTGAGATGTTTCATTGTAGCTCTCCTTTAGCAGGAAATTACTGTCCTAGCTGCTTGAAGAGAACTGAGGGGTTTGTTGGATTGTTGTTGTTGTTTTGCTTGTTTGCTTTAAATCAAACAAATATGCCCCAAAATTCCTCATTTAAAACCAGTCTTCAAGAATGAACAGGGGCTGATCATAAAACTCTCAATACTAACTTGCACCTGCAAATGAAGCTCTTCTGGTCCTGCTGGTGAGCTGAAGAGAGTGCCCAATGCCAGGATAACTTAAAAACAAACATTGAGGAAAGAGGGTTTGGAAAGGACTTGGAATCCAAGCAGGGTGTAGCTATTTGAAGGGTAATTTAATTGCTTCCACAAGATGGAAAACATTTTCATTTTCTGTATCTATGTAAATTTATTAAAGCCAAGTCCAACCTACTTATTTACTGTCCTACTTAGCCTTATTATTTTGTCACTTTGGGCAATTACTAATTATAAAAGCTAGAGAAATCAGCAATTAGAAGCTGTTCTGCTTACATTTTTCCCCTAATGATAGTTTAATTGCTTTATTTTTAAAGCAAAACAGAAAGGGCACAGGCAGAGGCATCAGAAGACCTTGTATTCTGTAATTTACATCAAGTGATGAACTTCTGTGCTTTTAGCAACAATTCAAGGGGAAAAAAAGAAATAAAGGGGAAAAGAAAGCTCCTAGTCATAGAATCATAGAATCAACCAGGTTGGAAGAGACCTCCAAGATCATCCAGGCCAACCTAGCACCCAACCCTAGCCAGTCAACCAGACCATGGCACTAAGTGCCTCATCCAGGCTTTTCCTGAACACCTCTAGGGATGGTGACTCCACCACCTCCCTGGGCAGCCCATTCCAATGCCAATCACTCTCTCTGGGAAGAACTTCTTCCTAACATCCAGCCTATACTTCCCCTGGCACAACTTGAGACTGTGTCCCCCTGTTCTATTGCTGGTTGCCTGGGAGAAGAGGCCACCCCCCACCTGGCTACAGCCTCCATGTAGTTGTAGACAGCAATGAGGTCCCCCCTGAGCCTCCTCTTCTGCAGGCTGCACACCCCCAGCTCCCTCAGCCTCTCCTCATAGGGTTTGTGTTCCAGGCACCTTTCACCAGCCTTGTTGCCCTTCTCTGGACCTCAAGAGAAGAGCTGCAGATTTAGCAGGCTGCACTTTTTTGCCCAGCCTCATGGCCTCCCTGCCAGCCCTGCAGACAACGTTGCACACTCACGTCTTGCCATCTGGTCTCGTCCTCTTTCAGCTGGTTGTGCACGCTCTGCAGTTTCTCGTGCCGAGCTTTGCTGTGGGGCTGAGTCACAGCTTCTTCTTCACACCTCATGTCAAACATGCTCATGCTCCTAAACAAGGTGGGGGGAAAGAGTAAGTGCAGCGTTACTTAGAGGCTTATATACCTTCAGCTCGTTAGAGCTAAAGCCACATGAGGGTGCTGCAGCAGAGCCAGACACCTGCACCGTTAGGAAGCTCCCCAAAGCAGCAGTCCCCTAGAAAGGCCAGTTAGCATCCCCAAGGCTCCCACATTCAGGCATTATACTCCTCAACTTTCTCTTGTTTTTATCAGCTGACTCCAACTTTGCCTCTTACTGAGAAGCATTACTGACATGATACATCCACCAACAGCTCTTATCAAAGATGTTGTCTTTAGAGCAGAGTTCAGAACATTTTGCTTTCCAAAGATTTGTTTCCCATCATCTTTTCAAGACCCCTCCAATGAACGCTGCAGACAGAAGATGCCATTTCAGTGCAAAACAAGAGAGGCTTGAGAAGTATATTAAGGGCAGCATGGTTGGCTAAATGCTTTGTATTACAAACCCAAGGAGGAATACAAACTCCAGAACATTACACATAGCACAAACAGCATGACCCTTTCCTCCTCTCCCCTCCCTACCTCGAAGAAACTCAATGCTATCAGCACCACCTTATTAATACAGCTAACTTAAGAAGGAAAAGTTGACATTCAGGACAAAACAGTTTCTTCTTACATGTTCTATTTCTGTCTCTGACCTTTGAAGAGTTAAAAGGGGGGAAAAAAAAGGTCAGGGTTTGATATTATGCATCCATTCATATTACATCAAGATCTTCACATGAAGATAACGTACTGACTACTACCTATTCTTAGTAAAGCATGACCTCAGTTGTGCCATTAGAAGCAAAAAAAAACCCAAACAAAAGAAAAAAAGCCTCAAATAGCAAAGCCATGCAGTTCCAGAGGAAGGGATTTCACAGCAGTCTTCCAATGATCAGCTGTAGCTTTAGGTGAGCCAATCAGCCAGCTAGCAGGAGAAGCACCCAATGGAGACAAAATTGGAGGCAATCTTGTCCACAGGGGTGGAAGTGAATAGACATGGAGAGCTGTGCATAGATACACTTAGCCATCATTTATACTCAGCAAAGACGGGAGGGAACCACTCTCAAGGGAAAACTGAAAGGTCTGGGGAGTGGATGAAGAAAGAAAGATATGCACAGATCTCACTCATCCTGTTAGTTGGTATTTACTCAGACATGAAGGCCAGAATACACACCCTACTGCCTTTAAGCAAGAGTAATGAGGTTAGCAGATTGCTGTGCTGAGGTGTACACAGCTTTGAGGGTCTCTGTAAAAGCTGCACTGCCCAGAGTTGGATTGAAGCACTTCCAAATAACAGAACTTGAAGATATGGCAAGCTTAGTTCTCTTTAACACTAAAGACTTCTCACCTACTAAGGAACATTAAAGTATGCCATATTATGCAGATTAGTAAGTTGGGAGAAGCATAACTTCTAATAAAGACTGAGATCTTTTGAAACTCACACTAAGAAAAGTCTTTAGGTGTTAAGTATTTGTCACTTTGTGCTCAATGGGTCATAATCCTGTAGCTGTAGAATCATAGAATCAACCAGGTTGGAAGAGACTTCCAAGACCATCCAGGCCATCCTATCACCCAGCCCTATCCAGTCAACTAGACCATGGCACTAAGTGCCTCATCCAGGCTTTTCCTGAATACCTCCAGGGACGGTGCCTCCACCACCTCCCTGGGCAGCCCATTCCAATGCCAATCACTCTCTCTGGGAAGAACTTCCTCCTAACATCCAGCCTAGACCTACCCTGGCACAACTTGAGACTGTGTCCCCTTGTTCTATTGCTGGTTGCCTGGGAGAAGAGGCCACCCTCCACCTGGCTACAATGCCCCTTCAGGTAGTTGTAGACAGTAATAAGATCACGCCTGAGCCTCCTCTTCTCCAAGCTAAATTATAGACTGGATGAGGCACTTGGTGCCATGGTCTAGTTGACTGGATAGGGCTGGGTGCTAGGTTGGATTGGATAATCTTGGAGGTCTCTTCCAACCTGGTTGATTCTATGATTCATAGAATTATTAATGCTGGAAAAGACCTCTAAGGTCATCAAATCCACCTGTTAACCCAACACCACCATGGTCACTAAACCATGTCCAGAAGTGCCATAGCTACACGTTTTATTAATGCCTCTAGGAATGGTGACTCCATCACTGTCCTGGACACTTCCCTTCTTGCACCCATATCTTGTGTTGGAGACCTTTTCATTCACACACAGTAGAAAAAAAAACAAAAGACTTGAAATGGTGGTAACTGATTTTAGTAAGTTGCATTGGTAGTCACTCTCTGCCATCTGGGGTGGGAAAATAAAGGTATTTTCTACCAAGAGTCCCCTGATGTCTTGATGAAAGGTTTGTGATTATGCTCTGTGTTCACTCAGAGGGCACACAGAGACAGCAAACCCAAAGGCTTTACAGCTACTGACAACACAATAAAAAAGGGACTGCAGAAAAGGCTTCAGCCTAAGTCAGGAATCAAACTATCCACTGCAAGCCTCACATACACCTTCTGCTTTAAATGTCACCTCCTGCTGCTGAGCCTTCACTGCTGTGCATAAACAACCAGGTAGGTTCAGACATCAACTGTGCAGCAACATTACTGTGCAAATGTATCTTCCAAGAGAGCAATCTGAAGGAGTCACATCTCAAAGCACTGTGCTCTGCTCTGACCAGCCTGCAGTAACCCCAGTGGAGAGCCACCTCCTTTCCTGAATACATTGACAAGGCCAACTGAAAGACCTATATCAATCTTTCTTGCCAGTTCATCCTTAAGAAGAGAAACAGAGGCCAAAACTCTCAGCTTCTAAAAGACACTCACTGTGAGTCTCACATCATTTCATCTTACTGCTTTGTTACATAAAGTACAGATCCCAAAGACTGGATGAGGCACTTAGTGCCATGGGCTGGTTGATTGGCTAGGGCTGGGTGCTAGGTTGGACTGGATGATCTTGGAGGTCTCTTCCAACCTGCTTGATTCTATGATTCTATTCTATGATTATCTGGTTGATTCTGTGATTGCTAACACCTGCAGGAGCACAACTGTGTTTCCTCCTACCATCACACGCTGGGCCAGCAGGCACACAGCACACAAGCAGATGGGGAAGATGTAACTGTACCAAACTCAGGTTTAAGGCATTCTCTGCCATTAGCAAACCTCTGAGGGTTGCATCCAAACTCTGGAACCAAGAGATTTTTGTGCTGACCAGAGTATTTGATCTACCATTCTAACAAAGACCTGGGGAAAAAAGAAACCACTCTGCAGACCAGTGAATTTTGGAGGGCTAGATTCTTTTGATTATGTGATTTTTAAGTTATGGCACTTTATCTTGTAAATTATAGCTGCTCTCATCAGTGATACCATGCAGCAATTTATATATATACACAAATATATGTTTTCTTTTTAAACAGGTCTGAACAAGTGTTAGGCACAAAAATTCCTCAAGGACTTGAGTGTTCAGACTTTAATTCAGAAGTGAGAAATAAGGTTAAAAAACTTCTTTTCATGAGAACACAACAAAAATCCCAATGCAGAACATTTATTACTTGGCTGTGTTACCATTTTAGAAGCACATCAAGACTTAAAAACCCCCAGCAACACATAAGAAGTGATAGGCTGGCTGGTTAAGGAAGCTGAATCTAGTAAAGGAATACTGAAAAATCTCTGCTCACTATTAGCTGCTTGTCAGGCTTAAAGCCTAAGCTTACACTGGCCTGTCATGCTGCTGCCCAGGGAGGTGGTGGAGCTGCTGTCCCTGGAGGTGTTCAAGCAAAGCCTGGCTGAGGCACTTAGTGCCATGGTCTGGTTGATTGGTCAGGGCTGGGTGCTAGGTTGGCCTGGATGATCTTGGAGGTCTCTTCCAACCTGCTTGATTCTATGTTTCACCAGAATTCAGCCCCATCTCTTCAGCAGCAACACACCAAGTATTGCCTCTTCTGGACCTTGAGACAGAGTTGATGACAGTATCCAGCATTCTCTAACCAGCAAAGGGAATGTTTTCAGCCTAATAAAAGAGTTTCCAGTTCTGCTGCTGGAATAAACAATCCAAGTTACAGAGTTTTCAAAGGAGACTGGTAAAAAAAAAAACATTTTGGAAGCATTTTAAGTGTCAGCTCAATTTATTTTTCCTCCTTGAGAGTCAAATTCAATGAAATTCTTCACAAGTACTTTGCCTTCAGAAGGAGATAGAAAATTGTACATTTCTAACAACTTAAAAGACAGTTTAGAGAAACAGTGGCTCTGCAAACTGTTGTACATCTGGAAAAGATGACAGTGAGGCTTCAACATTGAATGTTTTGCCTTTTAAACCAACATCAGAATCGATGTGGAATAAACATTCATCTTTGCTACTCTCACACTACCCAACCAAGCCCACTGCAATGCCTCTTTGAAAGCATCACTAGGTACCCTCTCTCACATTTGCATTTAACACAGACATGCAAATGAAGTCAATCTGGCAGGCTCCTGTAGTAGCAGGAAAGTCCCCATTATTAAATACTTTTGTGTTAGGATGCTCTTTTGATCTCATTTATCTTCATTGGATTGAACAGATTTCTTCTGCTTGTAAACGATCTCATTTACTCTGCGGTCAGAGGGCACAGGCTTTGCTCAGCATAAAAGTACTGCAGATGCTGTAAAGAATGTTCAGTCTATGATTGGAGCCTTTGTCACTAAAGGGTGAAAACTTATCTATAGAATCATAGAATCAACAAGGCTGGAAGAGACCTCCAAGCTCATCCAGGCCAACCTAGCACCCAGCCCTAGCCAGTCAACCAGACCATGGCACTAAGTGCCTCATCCAGGCTTTGCTTCAACACCTCCAGGGATGGTGACTCCACCATCTCCCTGGGCAGCCCATTCCAATGCCAATCACTCTCTCTGCCAACAACTGCCTCCTAACATCCAGCCTATACTTTCCCCAGCACAACTTGAGACTGTGTCCCCTTGTTCTGTTGCTGTTTGCCTGGGAGAAGAGGCCAACCCCCACCTGGCTACAGCCTCCCTTCAGGTAGTCATAGACAGCAATGAGGTCTGCCCTGAGCCTCCTCTTCTGCAGGCTGCACACCCCCAGCTCCCTCAGCCTCTCCTCACAGGGCTGTGCTCCAGGCCCCTCACCAGCTTTGTTGCCCTTCTCTGGACACCTTCCAGCACCTCAACATCTCTCTTGAATTGGGGGGCCCAGAACTGGACACAGCACTCAAGGTGTGGCCTGACCAGTGCTGAGTACAGGGGCAGAATAACCTCCCTTGTCCTGCTGGCCACACTGTTCCTGATCCAGGCCAGAATGCCATTGGCTCTCTTGCCCATCTGGGCACACTGCTGCCTCATCTTCAGCTACCATCTACCAGCACCCCCAGGTCCCTTTCCTTCTGGCTGCTCTCAGCCACTCTGTCCCCACCCTGTAGCTGTGAGTCTCTGCATGTATTTATTAAAACCCCATCCATGCTGTTTCTGCTTTGTGTTTTAATCTGGGAGGCAGAGAAGGCCATGTGCATTTCTCTGAACAAGAGGAGGATACTAAGGACATTATTAGGTGGGTAGTTCCCAACTATTTAGTTGCTTCTAGATGCCTGTGCCTTGTAGGAAGAGGTAATACTTTGTCAGAGGTTTCTGAACCACATTGCACACTATTCTGAACTACTGTTTACAAGCACACACACACACACATCCCCCATTAAAATGCCTGAGTGCAATAAATGTCACAGCCTTACTCCTTCTGTCAAAAGTAAAGCACTGAGGTGAAGAGCTTAAAAAATCTCAAAGTTTAGTACAGCATTTAATGAAACCCAACCTAGAAGGGATCCAAGAGGAAGTGTTTCAAAGACAATAAAGGAGCAGCTGAAAATGTGTTCTCATAGAATCACAGAATCAACCAGGTTGGAAGAGACCTCAAAGATCATCCAGGCCAACTTATCACTCAGCCCTGTCCAATCAACTAGACCATGGCACTAAGTGCCTCATCCAGAAAATGTGTTTTCCTGGTAATTAATCTGTGCATCACAACAGATTTTATTGAACTTGAGGATTTCTTTTTTTCTTCCTGTATAGGTCACACTTCATTTTTTTTCCCTCAACACCCAGCCCAGGTTCAGCCCAATTTTCTTTACCTGTAGCTGCTTAGAGGCAATGGAAAGTCAGAAGAAAAAGAAAAGGGAAATAAAAAGGGAGGGGGAGCAAGGTAAAAACCAAAGGAAAGAATGCTGTAAGCAACAGCTGGAGATTAGTGTTTATGGGCTTTCATCCAACAATTGTTTTCAGCTGCAATGTAAAGCCATATTGCACTCCATTTTTCAGTGATTGCCTGAAAAATTTATCTGCTGGAACACTGCAAAACACTAATGAGGCACTGACTGCATTTTAAATTAGTAAGAAGAGGGGCAAAGCATGCAGTGTAAGTTGTTCAAAACAGAATCTTGTGAACACAAGACAACTTACTCTGCGTCATCAGACACAGCAGTTCTGGGGCCGAATCTACAAGACCAAATATAAGATTAGAGCATTGGTACAAGACATCAAGTAGCAATTGCAACTGGAACCACACAGCCTGGGTAACTGTCACTTGAACAGCCACCCTGTGCAGCTGACCAAAGAAAGAATCACACTGGTCCAGGGTCAGGTACTCAGCAAACCAGACTTACCAAATCATCTGGAGGTCAAACATCACCCAGCCCTCCCAGACCCCATACTAATGACCCCATGAAAGCAATCTGCTGAAATCTACCTAAAACGGGTGTAGAAAGTAGTTGCTGCAAATGGACACCCTCCCAGACCCCATACTAATGACCCCATGACAACAATCTGCTGAAGTCTACCTAAAATGGGTGTAGAAAACAGTTACTGCAAATGGACAACACATTAACATTGACGCTCAGGGGCACACATGCGATGAAGGGAGACAAAGCTTAATAGTTACATTCCACAGCAGTGCTCAGAATCACCATTCCTAAAGCATGGAAGAGACAGATATTAGAGGCAGAAAAGTGAGTCACAGGATGTCCTCTGTTGCTGGTGGCTTTCTGTTTGGTTGGTTGGTTTTGGAGGGGTGTGACTAACTAAAAGCTGGCAGTGGTAATACACGAGTCAGAGTCAGTCGCTAAGGGTGTCGTTTAGAGCCATGCAAGCAATGTGTTTGTTCTTTAGTCATACATCCCAGATACAGCAAGTACAAAACCCCAGCACTGCAGCATTTTACTGCTACCAAGAGGCAAAACACACATCTCTAGAAAAACAGAGTCCAGTGAACCTCTGCTACTCATAACCCTTCCCTTTGGATGCAATTCAACATACGCACTGCAATCCAGTATTTCCTTTCCATTCGCTTTCATTTCAACATTTCAAAGGGAAGTGCATTACACAACCACTCTGTTGGCTTTCTAGAAGGTGCATTACTTGACACACAGTGGTTTTTAGTCAGGACTGAAAACACAGCAGGCAAGGCACAATCTGAAGTGTGCACACAGGGGTGGACAAGCTGCGTGATTCACACCAGAGAGCTCACGTTTGCAGATGCTCATCCTTGGATGACAATGTTTCTGGTTTGTTTTCCTCAGGAACCTCCTGAAGCTTAGATGTTTGATCAAGGTGGACTTCATTAAGGCTGCCTTCACCCACTTGGGCAGTACAAACAGTCTCATCTTGTCCTGCAGGAGGGAGATTGCATTTTTCCTGCTCTTGCTGCTCTTCTTGTGGAGGTGGCATTACAGGTTTTCCAGAGCTATTAATGCACACTTGTGGACATTTTTCAGGCCTGAGTGAGCCAAAGGCAGCAGTGCAAAGATGTATTTAGCAACATTCAAAAAAAATCACCCCCACTCAATAAAAAAACATCACTGCAAGTCAACAACTCCAACCCCCCAAACACACAGTATCACACAGTATCATCAGGGTTGGAAAAGACCTCACAGATCATCAAGTCCAACCCTTTACCACAGAGCTCAAGGCTAGACCATGGCACCAAGTGCCACATCCAATCCTGCCTTGAACAGCCCCAGGGACGGCGACTCCACCACCTCCCTGGGCAGCCCATTCCAGTGTCCAATGACTCTCTCAGGGAAGAACTTTCTCCTCACCTCAAGCCTAAATCTCCCCTGGCACAGCCTGAGGCTGTGTCCTCTTGTTCTGGAGCTGGCCACCTGAGAGAAGAGAGCAACCTCCTCCTGGCCACAACCACCCCTCAGGTAGTTGTAGACAGCAATAAGGTCACCCCTGAGCCTCCTCTTCTCCAGGCTAACCAATCCCAGCTCCCTCAGCCTCTCCTCGTAGGGCTGTGCTCAAGGCCTCTCCCCAGCCTCGTCGCCCTTCTCTGGACACGCTCAAGCATCTCAACATCCCTTTTAAACTGGGGGGCCCAGAACTGAACACAGTACTCAAGGTGTGGTCTAACCAGTGCAGAGTACAGGGGCAAAATGACCTCCCTGCTCCTGCTGACCACACCATTCCTGATGCAAATAGCCGAGGGGTGTCCAGCTAAGTGAGGCAGGTGCACAAAATATCATTTGAGAGTCAAATGAGTATACTTTATTCCTCTAAGGCAGAAACACAGACTGTCCTGGGCACTGCCTAAGATTAAGGTATTAAGCAGTTATTCTAACTAAGCCATTCAGCTTAAGGTCTTCTCGAGAGCAAACCACTGGTCAGTTCTACAGCAGATGACTCATAGAATTGTCAGGGCTGAAAGGGCCCTCAAGGATCATCTAGTTCCACTCCCCCTGCCATGGGCAGGGACACCTCACTCTAGATAAGGTTGCTTGGAGTCACATCCAGCCTGACCTGGCTTCCACCACCTCCCTGGGCAACTTGTGCCAGTGTCTCACCACCCTCATGCTGAAGAACTTCTTCCTAACATCCAGTCTGAATCTACCCACTTCTAGCTTTGCTCCACTACCCCTAGTCCTGTCACTACCTGACTGCCTAAAAAGTCTCTCACCAGCTTCAGGTACTGGAAGGCCACAGTAAAGTCTCCTTGGAGCCTGCCTCTCTCCCCTGCCTCTCTCAGTTGAGCTGTATGCTAGTTTTCTGCCGTAGTAAGCACAGGCACATGCATATCCTTCTCCTTGTGGGCTTTGAAGAGGATGATGAATAAGAACCTTTCCACTCCCACAGGCAGATGGTTCAACCAGTCAACAGTATTTGAAGGCTTAAACCACAACTATCCTCACACACCCTCATGTAGCTGAACATAGTGCTTAGAAAGACACCAAGCATTATCAGGACAGAACTCAGGATCCCTAGGTTTCCTGTTTGGAAGTCACTGGCACCAGTTAAGCCACAAGCATCTAATCTATCATATTCAGCACCTCTATGCCTAGCTCACAGGATGTTAGGGGTTGGAAAGGACCTCCATAGATCATTGAGTCCAACTCCCTTACCAGAGCAGGACCATACAATCTAGCACAGGTCACACAGGAACACATCCAGAGAGGACTTGAAAGTCTCCAGAGAAAGAGACTCCACAATCTCACTGGGGAGCCTGTTCCAGTGCTCTGTGACCCTTATAGTAAAGAAATTCTTCCTCATATTGAGGTGGAACTTCCTGCGCTGTATAAACTACGCCACAGAAAGTTCCACCTCAACATATAGCTGGAAACATTTGTAATGCTTAGCTCAGACACAGCCAGAAACCTCTACAAACATCATGCAGTCTTGCTATGTATATTCCATTCCACACACTGCTAGAACTTTCCTTCTGATAGAGCTCTGCTTTGATTCTTTACAGTGCTCTAAAAGTGCCAGAAATCCTGCATTGCCACTTTCTGAGCAGAAAGAACCGGCACAGAATTGAGGGCAAGCTTGGAAGAAACTGCTTCTGGGTCAACAGCAACTCTTCCAGATGAAGGGATCTTGACAAACAGGGCCAGCAACAAGAGAAAGAGAGAATCGTAACTGTCTTACCTTGTAGTTTTCTTCTCAAGTTCTCTGGCTGTGCCCTCATTATTCTGCTGCTTTGAAAATGGCATGGGAAGGAACTGCTTAACACTGGGCCTAGGGTGTTTTAGAAAAGCTCCAGTTCTTCTGGCCAACATGTCATCTCTTTGTGGGTCTGGCAATTTCACTTGGTTTTCTGTGCCACCACTCTGCAGCGGAGAGATTTCAAGCTGTTCTTGGCTCCCTTCTCGTGTGACAGTACTGCTCAGAGAGACAAGTGACACTGGTCCATGATAATGCTCACTCGTGCAGCCTGAAGGCAAGTGGCTGCCCAGGCAACGTGAGGGTACTGTTACTCAAACCACAGCTGTGCAGGGACGGACAAGTACGCATCTTTAGCTACAGCACAGGGAGCGAGAGCCTGCACCACACCAGTGTAGGTGATTTGTTAGAAGTTGGGGACTGCATAAAAACCCTATGTGAGGAATTATTTGCTTGGAAGCTGGCATAAAAGTCTGGAGAAGCACTATGGATTGCAAAAGAAATCCCCCCAAAAGAGCAAAGACTGTTTTCATGCTGATCAGGAACTAATGAGTGGACTATTATAGCAGTAGGGAAAGCAAACAGATCGGTTTATGTTCATAGGATACGTTCTTGTAGGTCACTTCGTAAGACAGAACACATGCCATGAAGGATGAGCACAGCACATCTTTAAAGGCTGTGTGAAGAATGGATCAACACAGCTAACACCACACACAAACCAGGCACGAAGCTCAGAAGGGATCTGTTTCTGTTCTCTGACCTTTCTGCTTCCCGTGGAGGCTTCAAGTCCTTCTCAGCAACTACTGCCGCCCCTTGCCGCTGCTGCGGCGGATGAGGAGTCTCTGACAGAGGATGGCAGTGCATGGGAACGGGGCTAGTGGTACACCTCTGAAAAGTTCCCATCCTTCTCACCAACATATCATCTCTCTCAACGTCTGGCACATGCCCACCACATTCCTCCTTGCTGCTTTCTTGCTGCTTGTCCAAACTGCTCGAGGGATCCTCAGAGACGCTGCCAAGAACTGGCACAGGTGATGGCACTCTCCTGCAAGAGTCACCTTTCCCTGACTTGGATACCTCACTAACAAGGAGATTGAGAGGTGGGTGACATACACAAAACATTCTCAGGTCAAATGGAAGGTCAGAAGAGGAGTCCTCCAGCTTTGCAGAGGTTTTATAAGCACACAAACACAAACAAATGAATTGCTAAAAGCATTCATGAATGATTCCTGCTGCAGCCATGGAGTAAGCAATTAGAGAGAAGCCAAAGAAAGGTAAGCTCTGTTAATATGCTAACTTCCAAGAACTGGGATCCTCCTCCAGACAAATGCCAGAAAGGTGGAGCACCAATAGACCCTGGTTTCAGCACTGCATCTTCAAAACAGAAAGTCAATCCCTTAGGTTTGAAGAAAGCTTTTTGGGTTTTGAACATCACTAAGGCCAGCAAAGCTGAACAACAAGTTCCTAATGTGCTGCAAGCAGGTAGAGCAAAGCTGCTGGAATTCAGGAAGCAGAAAAAAGCTGGAATGGCAGCTCAGCCTCTGAGATATCAGTGATTTTACTGCCTCACAGAAATTGAGGCAAGTTCTCAGAAGACTTTTGCACAGCATGTTTTTGCACAACCCTAAACATGTTAAGATACAGTGAGTGTGTCAGATGACTTCTGAACGTAAGCAGGTCTGTGCTGCAGTCCACCCCCATGCAGATCAGCATCTGGCAAGAACAGGTCTTATCTCCAGCCCAGCAGTGCTTCCTAAGCCACACCAAATACCTGGACTCATTCTGTGGCTTAGATACTTCATTGCTGTGTTCAGCAAGCTCAAGACTGCCAACAGTGGTTGAAGAAGAGCTTTCAACACCAGAGTGACTCTCCACACCATCCTTCTTCATTTCCTGATCTGCTCCACTCTTGGATGAAGCTCTGCCAATAACAAGCTTGTCCCATTTCTGCTGGTCAATCTCAGTTACTGGCCCAAAATGCACGAACTTCTGCTTGGGGCCACCAGCCTTTTGGTTTGCTCTGGCTTTGCGGACAGCAAAATCATCATGGGCAGCAGCCTTCAGCGTGATTTCAGCTGGTGGCACAGTGGCATTGGGGCATTTGAAATCTTCTTCACTAGTCAGAATGAGGAACAAAAGAATCCCCCCAGTGTAAGACCCCAGAATAAAGCAGATTAAATGCTCCTAAGGTTTTGAAATTCAAGGGCAGGTGCACTAACAGCTGTGACACGCTGAGGAGGTAATGACAGATAAGATCCAAAGATATCATAGACCTGCTAAGGAAAGTCTGGGAGCACATCCATGAGGGGTCCTCCTCAGGGGAAGGAATGTAGTGTATGGCCCATTCCAGGCTCAGTTCTTCACCCTACTAAAGTCATAGCTCCCTTGTCTGCTCACACAGATCTGGGCTATATGCTGTGCGTGACTGCATATGCAGTGACTCACCTTGTCACGGGGGAGCTCTGGTGGCATGAGAGCACCAGCAAGGGCAATTCACTTATTCTAAACCAAAGGGAATGAACCTTGATTTTAATAAATCACCTCAAAAGTAATGGAGAGACTACTAAAACCTCTGAGAGGATGATTGAGTTTTGATAGCTTGTATTGTAACTGAAATGACATGCAGAAACCACATCGTTAGAAGAATGCCTGCACAGATGGCCACCTTCAACCAGAAAATTGCATGCACCTGAACAGGAAGATTAGGAGCTGTTATCCTTTCCTGCTGGAGTCACAAATCACCTGCATATGTTATAGCCCATCTCTAGAGGGAAACAGAGTAACTGCCTCAAACTGGCTCCTTCTGCACAGGTTTAGTTTATGGTAAGAGCACATCTACACCGTACAACGCAGCTCCTGAAACCCCTGCTGCAGTGTCAGACAGTGCTGTTGTATTTACTCAGCACTGGAGTACAATGCCATGCAGATGCGTTAGCTTGTGTCTCCAAAGCAGGATAACCACATAACTGCAGAGATGCTGACCCTCAGATAATACCCCCAAGGTATAATGCCCCAAGTCCCAGAGATATCTTGGTTACCAGCAGCGTAGTGCTCCTGAGTCAGTAGTGCCACCTGGATCTTTGTGCTGCTCAACTGCAGGCAGCTTCAAAGCAATCTGAGCCACAAGACAAGAGGGACCTTTCTTATATCATGTTAAGAGTGTCCACTGGGGAAGAGACTGCAAAACTACTATGGCCCTCTAAATGATGGGCACATTTTTATGTCATGATAATCAGCATCACTGCACAGACTTTTGACTCCTCTTGAAAACTGAAATTGGTATGGACTGGTTGTCATCAAGACATTCTTCAAGCTTAAAACCATGAGCACACACAGCTGATTGTGACAAACTGACCATGCTTCCCAGGGGGGCGATCCTGTTCACAGGCAGAAACCATACCTGGGCTCCCCTGACAGCTTCAATCTTTTCCAGGTCTCCAGATCTGCTTCTGTAATAGAGGCATTCACAAAAGGCACATCCTCTCGTCGCTGAGGAAGGCTGCTTTGAGACTTCCGTTTAGCCAGGTCATCTCTCTCAGCATCAGGCCCTTTCACCTGCTGTTCCTCCTCTGACTCAGTCTTCTCAGCTTGCAGAAGTGGCTCCTCTTTGCTTGTCACTATTTCACTTGCTGGTGCCATGTGCACTTGTCTTCTTCTAATTTAATGCACATTGCAGTTCAGCAAGAAAAGATAGTTGGAGGGAGCAATGATAAATTGGTGTAAACAAAAGAGGTTCAGAGCACAAGATGATTAAACTGAATTTGCAAGATTAGATTGGCATTGATTTTAGGAAGTGAAGATGCACTGTATCATTTGAAGTTGAAATCTCTCATCCGTGCTACCCTGCTCAGGCACTACTGAGACCACTTAGAGTCATAGAATCAACCAGGTTGGAAGAGACCTCCAAGATCATCCAGGCCAACCTAGCACCCAGCCCTAGCCAGTCAACTAGATCACTTCTTCACATGCTTTGCATCTCTAGCTCAAGCAAGGAAAATCGTGAAGTTATTACTGTATTGAGCACTTCTGCAATAAAACTCTCCCTTAAATAGTCACAAATATCTCATTTTCATACTATTAGCAAAAGTGAAGTCAAGTTTTGCTTGCAAACATACTGTGGAATTTCTTTGATCTTAAAGAGTCATGTCAATAACATTAGAAGTTAAAATTTGGTTAGGTGCTCTTCAGATGCCCTGCCAAACTAGTAATTAGAAGATGTTAATATAATCAAATTACCAGGAGTTGAAAGGCACATTTTGCATTACTGAAAAGAGCTACTGAAAACTAAGAGCAGTTTTCTGACTGCAGCAGTTATTACAGTCAAGCTCCACAGTAATGTGAACAGAGTGGTCTTAGCTGGGATCTTTGCACTAGTAAATATATACACTTATTTCCTGAAGAAGACCTGTGCCTAGCAAATACTTGTGTTCAGCAACTTCTTAAAGGTCTGTATTCACTGAACTGAAGACAGGAGAGATTCTTCTAGGCTGAAATATTGTAAGCTCATGCTTTGTTTCCAAAAGCAATGCTGTATGAGACTCCATATGACAGAGAATCACAGAATTCGTATCATAGAATCAACCAGATTGGAAGAAACCTCCAAGATCATCCAGTCCAACCTAGCACCCAGCCCTAGCCAATCAACTAGACCACGGCACTAAGTGCCTCATCCAGGCTTTGCTTGAACACCTCCAGGGACGGCTTAGAAGGGATGCCTAGGATCACCCAGTTCCAACCCCCCTGCCACAGGCAGAGACACCTCACACTTGACCACACAATTAAGTGCAGCATAGAAATTAAGTGCCTTAACTTATCTGAGCCCATGCTTTATGCAGGGTATTAAAAGGGCATTAGATGGGGAAAAAAAAAACCAAAACACTATAAAACGTGCATTGAAAATGCTCAGCAAAAGAGCCAAAAAGCAAAACATAACTTCTACTTTTATTTTCCACTGTTGCGGAGTTTACACTCCACTACTCATTCCTCAATGTCCATGACTTGTCTCATGGCCTTAGATAACAGAAGGCTGCAGTTTTTATTTACACTCACAACTCCTGGTCTAGATACTCTTCACAAAAAATTACAGATGGTAATCTACATCTAGAGGGCTTTGGTTGCTTTATAGTGAAGCATTTGCATTTACTTTACCCTCTAAGTGTTTTTTCCTGTATCCAAGCCAGCTTTAGCTCTTTCTCCACAGCAATAAGCCATGCAAAATGAAGCATTACATCAGAAAAAGACCACGAATGCACACCTTGCATGTTCCTGCTTTTCCGT
Source organism: Pogoniulus pusillus (assembly GCF_015220805.1). Taxonomy (NCBI): domain Eukaryota; kingdom Metazoa; phylum Chordata; class Aves; order Piciformes; family Lybiidae; genus Pogoniulus; species Pogoniulus pusillus. The sequence goes on along the minus strand of NC_087272.1, from coordinate 34,864,182 downwards.
CTGCAATGGCTTTTTAACGTCTTCCAGTTTACCTTTATTTGTATAGGGTCCAACTAAAAAGGAGTTAAAAGGAACTGTGTGCTTGGGTTGATTCATTCTGGCCCTCCGAGTGGCAAAGTCATCCTTTTCTAAATCAGGAACTCTGCTGGCTGCTTCATCTTCTGAACCAGAATCCTTCCCTTGATAGGATGTCATGAAGGGGTTGTCCTTGCGGAGGATGATGTCCGGGGTGCTTCCGTTGCCTTCACGTGTTGGCTTTTGACTGACAGTGAGCAAAACCAAATAAAGCTCTGGATGCAGTAGGTGAGGAGAGGCCAAATGCCAGCACTCACCTTCAGGTCATTAAAACACAGGCAGTTAATCAAATATGCTCCAGGCTGCGGTTAGATTGGGCAAAACCCTGCTAACAAACAAGCCTTAGTAGACACAAGGAACAAAGACACAAGAACTCCACACAGAAAACAAGTACTTATTTTAGCTGTAGTCAGAAGAACCAGTAAGAACTAACTTAATGTACTAGATGTTTTTAGTACTCTAAATGGCAGCATGAAACTTCTTAGAATCATGGAATCATAGACTGGTCTAGGTTGGAAGGGACCTCAAGGATCATCCAGCTCCATCCCCCTGCTATAGGCAGGGACACCTCCCACCAGTGCAGGTTGCTAGAGCAGGTTCTTGAACACTTCCAAGAAAGAGATGTGCTACAAATGCCTGATTCCTGGACAACACTATGGACAATACTGAAATATCGAGACATTAGGAACTGGGAAGGTCCTCTGGAGTTCAACTCCCCTACCAAAACAGATTCACCTAGGACAGGCCACACAGGAATGCATCCAGGTAGGTTTGGAGTCTCCAAAAATGGAGATTCCACAACCACTCTGGGCAGCCTGTTCCAGTGCTCTGTCACCTCACAGTAAAGAAGTTTCTCCTCACGTTGAGGTGGAAGTTCCTGTGTTTCATCTCACATCCATGGTTCTTTGTGCTACCACTAGACACCACCAAAGTCCCTGCTATCTCTGAAGTTAAATTAGCACTGGTTTAACAAAAGCAGTGCTTTACAGTCTACTTCCAGCGTGCACCACTGAAAAGAGACCATTACCTTCATCCTGACACCCATCCCTCAGATATTTATAGACTTTCCACTCTCAACCTTCTCCTCTCAAGACTAAACATCTCAAGTTCTCTTATGCTTTCTTCACAGCAGAGATGCTCAAGTCCTTTAAAGTGACACTTTTTCTCCTTACTGGATCTATCTTTTTAAAGGACCTGAGTAATCACTGAGCCTGCTCCTCCCACTATTTTTCTTTTCTTCTCATAGAATCAGCCAGGTTGGAAGAGACCTCCAAGATCATCCAGGCCAATCTAGCACCCAGCCCTAGCCAGTCAACTAGACCATGGCACTAAGTGCCTCATCCAGGCTTTGCTTGAATACCTTCACGGATGGTGACTCCACCACCTCCCTGGGCAGCCCATTCCAATGGCAAATCATGCACATCCATGTTTGATTCTTTTCCTAACTAACCTTACCTTTCCCCTGGGATATGTCTTCTATGCCAATGCTGACATACAACAGCTAACAGTGATGGCACCAGTGTGACAGCATCATAGAATCATAGAATCAAGCAGGTTGGAAGAGACCTCCAAGATCATCCAGGCCAATCTAGCACCCAGCCCTAGCCAGTCAACTAGACCATGGCACTAAGTGCCTCATTCAGGCTTTGCTTGAACACCTCCAGGGGCAGCAACTCCACCACCTCCCTGGGCAGCCCATTCCAATGCCAACAACTCCCTCCTAACATCCAGCCTATACTTCCCCCGGCACAACTTGACACTGGCATGCTGGAGCACACAGCCATCTGCCTTGGTCAGAAGCAGAACTGAGACCAACAGAGCCTCATTGTTACTGAAGATTACAACCACAAAGACCCTTGACAGCTGGTGCCCAAAAAGATTAAGGTTATTTTAACTCATAACAGTCACTACTCTTAAGTAAACTGAAAAGACAGATGGCAAGAGGTAGGTGAGTGTCCCATTTAAAAATCAAATTCTCTTTACTGATATCTTAGGAAGTTGGATAGTCAGTTGCAGACTGTTCCATGCAGGACCTTTGTAGGCTGTAAATAGCTGCCATTTCCTCTTTCAGACAGCACCTTGCCATGCAAAGGGAAAAGAGAGAGGATCGCAAAGGATTAAACAGGCTTGCATTAAGAAAGTAAATTAAAACAGCTCAGGGAATGCTGAGTTTCTCTACTACTTTAAAACACAGCAGTGTTATAATTAGCTGGGGTTTAAAACATTTCAAAGCCCTGCAAGGCCACTACATAAGCCACTAATTTTATGGTCCTGTTCAAAGCACAGCTCAGCAAGGTTGCTGGAGAAAGTTGCAGGGAAGCCATAAAGCATCCCTGAGAGGTCAGGCCTGGCTCAGGCTTGGAGGACAGAGGAGCAATATGAAACTGCCAGCTTTTGCCTTGAGACAGGGGACCTCCCATCAGCAGTGTGGAGAGCATGCTCTCCAATTAGCCACAGACAACTTTTCCCTTAGATCTCTTTGAAGGCTCAAGATTTTATTTTGGGGCAAGAGACTATGCTGCCTGATGGCACACCAAAGGGAAGTGCTGTCCCTCTTCCTTATGAGCATCCAGAAACAGCTGGAACAGACAGCTCTGAGCTGCTAAATGTTTTGCATACACACTACATCAGCAAGAGTGGTCCAAGCCTTTAGCTTTTCCTTGGTATGATACTCTACAGCAGCATCCCACTACTCTTTCTTCTGTGAAAGAATATGGTTAAGAAGTTTATTAATCATAGAATGTCAGGGGCTGGAAGGGACCTCAGAAGATCACAGAATCAACCAGGTTGGAAGAAAACTCCAAGACCCGTCCCATCCAACCTAGCACCCAGCCCTGTCCAAGCAACCAGACCATGGCATTAAGTTTCTCATCCAGCCTTTTCTTGAACACCTCCAGGGACAGTGACTCTGCCACCTCCCTGGGCAGCCCATTCCAATGGCAAATCACTCTCTCTGTGAAGAACTTCTTCCTAACATCCAGCCTAGACCTCCCCTGGAAAGTGCTCACGTCCCTTTTGCTATGACCAGGCCAAAAACATTTGCTCACATTTCTCTCTTACAATCTCCTCTCCCTTTATTACAACACACTTATTTCTTCTCTTTTTAAGAAAGGTCCATGAATATGATCTTTACCTTGCAGAAACAATAGTGTAAGCAAGAGACAGATGCAGACAACAAGCAAGCAAGGAGGATCACATAGCAACAAAACAAAGCGTTACAGAGAGACAATACACTCCTTTGGGAGGGGGGAATGCTTTTTGGCATGCATTTGTGTAGCACCTAGCTTAGTGCAGTCCTTTCCTAGAACATGATGCAGCGATGGAGGTAAGTACTGAGATTCCAAGCAAAAACTACACTTGCATACAAGTTCAGATCCTTCCTTTGCTGGACCCAGAAAGATCCCCTACTGAGTTTCAGCTTCAGGAACAATTAGATGCCTTGTAGAACTCAAAGTCACAGTGAGTGTTCTCCAAAGGTCACTATGTCAAGAGGAAAGAGTCTTTAAACAACTCAAGAGGAACTGGAACACAACTAACAACCTCAGGTAAACAAAAAGATTATAGAGACAAGAAGGACTGAGAATTGCTCAGTGCCCTTAGTGCATGGCAATTTGAATCTGATCCCAAGAAGAAGAGAGAAAAAAATGGAGAAGTTCAAAGAACAAGGAGTAATGAGACACTAATAAAAAGGTTTAAATGCTCCTCTATATCCTTTAGTGTCACTACTAAATTCTTGCCTTCTTACTCACTGTTCTTTCACTTTACATATACAAATGATTTTCCTTTCAGACTTCTGCTGTGTCTTCCTACAAGCCCCAGGAGCAGGCTCCTACTTCACCATGGTACAGCTTGGGCTACAAAGCTCTTCTCTTTCACCCTCAGCCGGGGCTGAAAACCAGCAGCTCCTCCTTCCCCCACCTGCCAAATGCCACAAGTTGCTTCCACTGAGAGTAAGGAAAATGGCTTTTTATTTCTCCTCCCCTCTCTTTCAGCCTTGACAGGACAAGAGATTGTCCAAGAAAAGAGGAAACCCAATCTCCTGTCAAAGAACCACTTATTTCATCACATGTGCTTTTTTTTTTTGTGGGGAACAGGGCAGGAGATCAAGCAGAGGGTTGGATAATGGACTCTTAATATGGGGAGTATCCTCCAAATGCAAATTGCATTCCTTGTGCACTGCACTGCTAAACACAAGCCACTACTCTATCTTACCACTATCACTATAGTTCTACCATTAATGCTACAGACTTGGACTCAGAAGAGGATGATGCTAATAACCATTCAGTTTATGGATTGCTGCTTGACTAGTACACTGATTAAAGAATCACAGATTTGTCAGGATTGGAAGGGACCCCAAGGACCATCAAGTTCCAACCTCCCTGCCACGGGCAGAGACAGTCTCCGCAGCTGTCCAGAGCCACATCCAGCCTGGCCTTAAAAATTTCCAGGTATTGGGCTTCCACCACCTCTTTGGGCAACCTATTCCAGTTCCTTCAGACTAACAGAGTCTGAGGAACTAATTTATGACAGACAGCATGTGGATTTAAGTAGTACCCCAAAACCACACAGAACCAAACATTCATTACAGCTTGACAACAGTGCAGCAAACCTGAGAGGAGGGCACACAACAGTGTGTAACTGTGACTGCTTTATCTGGGAGCTGGGAGTGTGCAGCCTGCAGAAAAGGAGGCTCAGGGGTGACCTCATTGCTGTCTACAACTACCTGAAGGGAGGTTGTAGCCAGGTGGGGGTTGGTCTCTTCTGCCAGGCAACCAGCAACAGAACAAGGGGACACAGTCTCAAGTTGTGCTGAGGAAAGTATAGGCTGGATGTCAGGAGGAAGTTGTTGGCAGAGAGAGTGATTGGCATTGGAATGGGCTGCTTAGGGAGGTGGTGGAGGCACCGTCCCTGGAGGTGTTCAAGCAAAGCCTGGATGAGGCACTTAGTGCCATGGTCTAGATGACTGGATAGGGCTGGGTGCTAGGTTGGACTGAATGATCCTGGAGGTCTCTTCCAACCTGGTTGATTCTATGATCTGCACAGGGCACATCTCTGTACAACTGCAGACAAGCTTCACTGCATCTATAAACAGATCATATCACATTAGAGCTGTACCTTTTAGTACTGAGTTTGAAAGCCCAGACTGTAGAACAGCATCTGCTAAACCACTCACTGTCAGGATTTCACTCCACAGTCCCAAACAAAACACTGCAGACAGGAGAACATAGGGGACACTTACCTTCTAGCCAAACTGTTTTGATCACTTGTAAGGGCCTAGCCTTATGACATCGTGGTTAAAACTCTGCCTCACAGGCCACCCCCATGAGAACACAAGATTTTTCATGAGGATCCAGTACCACATGATGGAAAAGCATGGAGAGTAAGCCTAGGCCATCACTCAGCTCTCAAGTTAAAGAACAGGAAACGATCGAACTGAACAACAGCCAAAAAATAAGTAACTCAGGCAATAAGCTAATAACTGCTGATACTCCATGCTAAAGCTGGAGTCAAATTCTGATGGCTGAACTATGCCTCCATGTTTTAACTGGTACATGTGTTAACAAGCACTGCACTTTTATAGTTCCTACCACTAAAAATAAATGCATCCTTTATTAGCGCAGCTAAAATCACTAACCACCCAAACAAGTGCGGCTCAGTAAAGGAAACCAGCCCATCAGCAACAAGTTTCTGAAAGGTTTACCTAAACAAGGCATTTATAAGGTACATTTATACATGGTTAAATGCAAGAAAGCATTAGGTGGGAGGTGAGAAGTAGTAGGTGCAGTCGTTTCCTCGGAGTCTTTTGACAGTGCACTTTAAGGTGATGCGGTTTCTCAACGCAAATGCAGTCAGCATCACACAACTGTGCAATCCATAGCTGCCACATCACAAGACCTTCACTAGCAACTGTGAGCGCTTAGCAGGCTGGGGTTTTGTTAGGAGAAGTGAAATCACAGCAGACCAAGGAAAGCCACACTTCAGCCAATCCTAAAACCGTGAAGCGTGCGCAGCTTCCCACCCCGTCGGGCTGACCTGCCGTAGTGCTGACCTGCCGACATGACCGTAATGCCAGCCTGTTCCAGTCTTCTTAACTTCCTGAGCTCTTCTGCATCTTTCCCCTTGAGTGCTGGTGGGTTTTTTGCACTACATGAAGGAGACTGATCTATGGAGTTTCCTTCCTTTTGATTCAAACCTATTTGATTTTGATGGGAGGTCGCCTCAGGAGCCACGGAGCTGACTTCCTCCTTTCCACCCAGTCCTGATGGTTCATTCTGTTCTTCTTCTATGGTTTCAGGGTAGGGCTTGCTATTGAATCATACAGGGTAGTTTAATGTATGCTGTGCCTTAAACATGCACACTTAATAAGCATATTTTGGTGATACCAAGATGCCAAAGGATACTCTGCTGAACGATCCAGGAAGATAATGATGCTCTTTAACGGAACCAAATCAAAACTGAAGTCCCAGTTGCCAAAATCAGCATGCAAAAACACAGTCACAGCTATTTAACTGTACTGGTGTGTAGATCACAACATCAAAACAATTGAATTTCAAAAGCCACAGCAAAAGTATTACTTATTTTGATTGAATGCAACAAACACTACTTAGAAGCATCATTCGTCAGGAAGCCTTGTGAAAATTGAGACAGATGATGCAGAACATTTTTGCCCAGCCTTGGGTTTGAGTCAACATCTGTGGGGTTTATGCTAACCAACATCTTGTCAAGCACAAGTTATACATTGGTAAGGGAAATGTGACATCAAGACAATGATTTTCCACTCATTACTTTTTCCACCAGTTGCTACAATCCATTTATCAGCATCATCCCAGCAAGAGATTTATTATAGCTTGTGCTGATTTGAGGCTAATTGGAATACTTTAATGAGAGAAATTAGATCATTGGTTGTAGAAAGAAAATAATGATAAAGTCTGTATCATTCATTGGTTTGCTGACAGGGATTAAAAAGGCAAAAAGGAAATAAATTGCCCCACTTTGGTCTGGGATGGTGCTTCCTTTAGCTTCTTCACTCTGCTCTAATATCTCTCCACTACTGTTAGCTAGCAGAAAACAACATAAGCTTTGCTGGTTGTTTTGTTTGTCTGCCTGGGAAAGTAGAGGGAGAAAGAGAGGGTAGCTTTGAGCCCTTCTGGGCAGTTTCCTTTGCCTGGGAGGGAGTTTGGATTTCTGTATTCTTTCTAATTTGTATATAATTGTAAATATACCACCAGGATGTTGGGGGTTGGAAGGAACCCAAAGAGGTCATTGAGTCCAACCCCTCTTCCAGAGCAGGACCATACAGTCTAGCTCAGTTCACAGAGGAACACATCCAGAGGGGCCTTGAACGACTCCAGAGAACGAGACTCCACAGCCTCTCTGGGCAGCCTGTTCCAGTGCTCTGGGACCCTTACACTAAAGAAGTTCCCCCTTGTGATGAGGTGGAACCTACTGTGCTGCAGCTTATATCCATTGCTCCTTGTTCTATCACAGGAAGCAAGTGAGAACAGCCTTTCCCCCAACTCCTGCCACTGCAGCTTACATCCATTGCTCCTTGTCCTATCATGGGGAGCAAGTGAGAACAGCCTTTCCCCCAACTGCTGTCACTGCAACTTACACCCATTGCTCCTTATCCTGTCACAGGGAGCAAGTGAGAACAGCCATTCCCCCAATTACTGCCACTGCAACTTACACCCATTGCTCCTTGTCCTATCACAGGGAGCAAGAGAAAACAGCCTTTGCCCCCACTCCTGCCACCCAGCCTTCAGATATTTATAGACATTTACTAAATCCCCTCTCAGTCTTCTCCAGACTAAACAGCCCCAGGTCCCTCAGTCATAGAATCATAGAATCAAGCAGGTTGGAAGAGACCTCCAAGATCATCCAGGCCAACCTAGCACCCAGCCTTGTCCAGTCAACTAGATCACAGCACTAAGTGCCTCATCCAGGCTTTGCTTGAAGACCTCCAGGGACGGTGCCTCCACCACCTCCCTGGGCAGCCCATTCCAATGCCAATCACTCTCTCTGTGAAGAACTTCTTCCTAATATCCAGCCTAGACCTACCCTGGCACAACTTGAGACTGTGTCCCCTTGTTCTATTGCTGGTTACCTGGGAGAAGAGGCCACCCCCCACCTGGCTACAATGTCCCTTCAGGTAGTTGTAGACAGTAATAAGATCACCCCTGAGCCTCCTCTTCTGCAGGCTGCACACCCCCAGCTCCCTCAGCCTCTCCTCATAGGGTTTGTGTTCCAGGCCCCTCACCAGCTTTGTTGCCCTTCTCTGGACATGTTCCAGCACCTCAACATCCAGTCTCTCCTCATCAGGCACTGCTCCAGTCCCCTAATCATCCTTGTAGCCCTCTGTCAGACCCTCTTGAGCAGATCTATGTCCCTCTTAAACTGGGGAGCCCAAAGCTGTATATTTTGCTTTGCTGTAAATATAGCTCAGCTGGCTTGGAAGTATGATGAAGCTACTCTGGCAAATCTCAATAGCTGGGGGGGGGAAGTTCCTAACCCACCACACAGCTTGAAAACAATTTATAAAAGGAATGAAAATTAGGGGAAAACGTTCAAAGCATCAGCAGTGAGAAAGGGAGAAGTTGGTCAGGGGTGGCCTTACCTAAAAGGTCTGTCTCCTAGCGGCGAGGTCGCTGTGCTCCAGCTCTTTCGGTACTCTTCCCGCTCAGCTTTCTTCTTGCGGAGCGGAGCAGGTACATAGAAAGTCTGATTGCTCTTGTTTGGGAGGTACTGGTTGAAAGGCACAGCTGACTTAGGTTCACCGTGCGAGGTTCGCCTCGCCAACATGTCGTCTTTTTTCACATCTGGCATCTTTCTGTGCGGCAGGTCAGTTTCTGAGTCGCTTCCTCTCCCTAGAGAGGGAGGAGAAAAAAAAATGACCTCTTCTTTTCACTTTTATGGAATCATAGAATCAAGCAGGTTGGAAGAGACCTCCAAGATCATCCAGGCCGATCTAGCACCCAGCCCTAGCCAGTCAACTAAACCATGGCACTAAGTGCTTTGTAAATCTACATCATTCATTGGTTTGCTGAGAGGGGTAAAAAGCCAAAAACTAAACAGTTTGTCCCACTCTGTTCATAGAATCATAGAATCAAGCAGGCTGGAAGAGATCTTCAAAATCATCCAGTCCAACCTAGCACCCAGCCCTAGCCAATCAACCAGACCATGGCACTAAGTGCCTCATCCAGGCTTTGCTTGAACACCTCCAGGGATGCAGCCTCCACCACCTCCCTGGCAGCCCATTCCAATGTCAATCACTCTCTCTGCCAACAACTTCCTCCTAACATCCAGCCTAGACCTTCCCCAGCAGAACTTGAGACTGTATCCCCTTGTTCTATTGCTGGTTGCTTGAGAGAAGAGACCAACCCCCACCTGGCTACAACCTCCTTTCAGGTAGTGGTAGACATCAATGAGTCCAGTTCAATCCAGTTCATTGGTTTTGTTGTTATTGTTGTTGTTGTTTTTTAATCATAAATCAAGCACCACCAAAAAAACCCAAACCCATTACATTTAGCATGTGAGCACCCAAAAAAAGAGGCCATTTTAAACCATATTAGGAGGAAGTTCTTCACAGAGAGAGTGATTTCCCACTGGAATGGGCTGCCCAGGGAGGTGGTGGAGGCACCGTCCCTGGAGGGCTTCAAGAAAAGCCTGGATGAGGCACTTAGTGCCATGGTCTAGTTGACTGGATAGGGCTGGGTGCTAGGTTGGACTGGATGATCTTGGAGGTCTCTTCCAACCTGGGTGATTCTATGATTTTAACACCAGTCACTGAAAGTAGTAAGCACAATACCTACACAAACAGTCAAACTTTTTATTTTATATCCCTGAAAAACTCATCTTCAGCCACAGGTCACATCAAAAAACTCAAGGTCAGATTAAGCCAGACTTGACAGTCACATGGGATAGCTACAGAGGCTTACCTGACTAAAGGCCAAATGACATATGGATATGTTTGACCTGATTCACACTCTCTCAGACCTTGATTCACACATGTGTAGCACAGGCTCAGAGGAAAGCAGAGTGCTGTAAGCTAAGTATTTACAGCAGAAATCTGTGCATGTACAGACATGGCAGTTTGAACACACACAGAGTAACAGCTTTGAGCAGAATTAGAGAGTTTGTGTCAGCTGCCACAAACCAGAAGACTCAGATGGTTTCTCTTTTCTCATCTGTTGCCTGGTCAATCACACAATCATTCAGGTTGAAAAAGACCCTAAGGATCACAGGATGTTAGGCTGGAAGGTGACCAAGGAGATCACTGAGTCCAACCCCCCCTGCCAGAACAGGACACTACTATCTAACACAGATCACAGAGGAACACATCCAGACAGGCCTTGAAAGGCTCCAGAGAAGGAGACTCCACAACCTCTCTGGGGAGTCTGTGACAGTGCTCTGGGACCCTTACAGTAAAGAAGTTCCCCCTTGTGATGAGGTGGAACCTCCTGTGCTGCAGCTTACATCCATTGTTCCTGTTCTTTCACAGGGAGCAGTGAGCAGAGCCTGTCCCCCCCCACCCAGGGCAGCCTTCAGATATTTAAAACATTTATCAAATCCACTCTAAATCTTCTCTTCTCCAGACTAAAATGTCCCAAGTCTCTCAGCCTCTCCTCAAAAGACATGCCCTCCAGTCCCCTGATCATCCTTGTAGCTCTAGAATCACCAAATCCAAATTAGGGTGCACCCTGTAGAGTAGGGATCTACTCTAAAAGGTTCACCCTAAACCATATCCACAAGTACCACATCCAAATGACCTTTAAACACATCCAGGCTTGGTGACTCAACCACTTCTCTGGGCAGCTCATTCCAGTGCCTGACCACTCTTGCTGGAAAAAAATTGTAGCACACTGTAAAACAGACAGACTTGATCCTCAGATGGAAAGGTGCAAGAAGAGAGGGTGTGGATCTCAGGATTTAGAAGCTGGATTAGCACTGCAAAGACTGAAGAATGGTTGCTGGGAAAGAATTAAGGTGAGAGAGAAAAATTCAGCTTCAGAGAATACAATGGGAGATCAACAGAACTGACTACTTGATCCTCAGATGGAAAGGTGCAAGAAGAGAGGGTGTGGATCTCAGGATTTAGAAGCTGGATTAGCATTGCAAAGGCTGGAGAATGGTTGCTGGGAAAGAATTAAGGTGAGAGAGAAAAATTCAGCTTCAGAGAGTAAGGTGGGAGGTCAACAGAGCTACTTGATCCTCAGATGGAAAGGTGCAAGAAGAGAGGGTGTGGATCTCAGGATTCAGAAGCTGGATTAGCATTGCAAAGGCTGGAGAATGGTTGCTGGGAAAGAATTAAGGTGAGAGAGAAAAATTCAGCTTCAGAAAATAAGGTGGGAGGTCAACAGAGCTACTTGATCCTCAGATGGAAAGGTGCAAGAAGAGAGGGTGTGGATCTCAGGATTTAGAAGTTGGATTAGCATTGCAAAGGCTGAAGAATGGTTGCTGGGAAAGAATTAAGATGAGAGAGAAAAAAATCAGCTTCAGAGAATAAGGTGGGAGATCAACAGAGCTACTTGATCCTCAGATGGAAAGGTGCAAGAAGAGAGGGTGTGGATCTCAGGATTTAGAAGTTGGATTAGCATTGCAAAGAGTGAAGAATGGTTGCTGGGAAAGAATTAAGGTGAGAGAGAAAAATTCAGCTTCAGAGAATATGATGGGAGGTCAACAGAGCTGACTATTTTGTTCAAATGAACTAAGCTTTTTGATGTTTACAACTCATTTGAAACACAGAACCTTAGACAAGACTTTTCCAACTTGAAAGCAAAACTCCCAAATGGTAGGACAAATACCTTAAAGACCATCTGGAGTGCAACTACCCTAGTAGTTATTTTGGAAGCCACTTCACAGACATTCACTAGATTCCCTGCACCATCATGAGCCTTTTAAAGCAATTCACAAAAGAAGCTATGTAAATAGTTCTCTCCCAGCAGTGTAACATCACTACAGGCCCTGGTTCAGTGGGTGAAATGGAACATTTCCAACTATTTCTCTCACCAGCATTCAAATCTTCTCCTAGTTTTGGAGCACTGGATGCCTCTGGTCCTTGGGCCCTCTGCAACACTTGCACAGGCAATAGGTGCTGCTCTTTTTGGGGTGAAGGGAAACCACCCAGGTTGTGTCCTCTTGCTAATTCACCACACTAGTAGACGAGTAGCTAATTCTCTGTGCCCCACTAATGAACAACTGAAAACAATGAAGTCATAAAAATCACAAGTAGCTTGTGTATAGTTCAAAGTGGGGGAAGGAAAAGAGGTCTAAATATGCTAGGAATGCTATTTGCAAAGAGCTCTTGCAGCAGACTGAGTTATTCAATGTTTGCTTGGAGAGAGATGAAGAAGAGTGAAAGGGAACAGTAAGAAAAGACAAGACACAATGGAAATGAGCTGGTGAGACGAAAACCGCAACGCACTTTGTGCCAGGAATCTTTTGCTTGAACAATTTTGGTTAAGAGCATGTGATAAGCTGCACCATGCTTGGTAACCTGAGCCTATGCCTAAATCAAAATAGGGAGATACAGCCACAGAATCACAGTGTCTAAGGATAAATGAGCTTTGAAGGGCTGCAACATCATTAGACTGAGCAGAGCCACAGAGGAGCTGAAAGAAAACAGAAAGATCCAAAGATCCCTTGCTGTTATTTGCTATTCTGTTTGCTCTTGGCTTTATTTTTTATCACATGAAAACTACTCTTGAACTGGCAGACAGAACTGCTGGAACAGATAATCACAGTAGCAGAGGGATTAGAATAGATTCCCCTCCCTCATTACTGATATGCCTACCAGCATCCCCAAGCTGAGCACTTCAAAAGGCTCATTTAATTATTCATATTTTACTCATGAAATTATTTTCAGCTCAAAATTGGAGGGAGGGGAAAAAAAAGGCACTTGCAGCCAAAGCACCAAGTGGAAGATGCAATCGTGCCCTACATTTATAACCTTAACTTTGTTGTTCTGCATTTACAAGTAGAAGCAGCAGCAGTTCCCACAGCCTGTAACAAGCAGCCATATACCGCAGACAGGCACAGGTCCTTCATACAAGGATCCCACACAAATGCTGTCCAAGCAGAGGATTTAATTCACTCCCAAATACATTAGCAACTCTCTGGGCAGGCCACTCTGAAAATCTCCTGTTGAAAATAAATCCTTCTGCTTTACCACTGGTTTTGTCTGCTTTTTGCTATGGGACAGTGTCCACACCAGACACCAGAGCAGTTTCTAAACAGCAGGGCTAATCTCAGATGACTTTTGTGAAGGTGGCTTCACTGCCTCCACCTAGACTAACCATCACCTTAGGATCACTTACATCACAGAATAGCTTAGGTTGGAAGAGACCTAGTGATCATCTGCTCCAGTCTCCCAGTACTTGATGCCTCCCAACTAGATTTGGTTGTTCAAAGCCCATCCAACTTGCTCTTGAACATCTCCACAGAGGAAGCATTCGCAACCTCTATGGACTACTTATTCCAGAGTCTCCCCATTCTCATACTGAGAATTTCTTCCTAAGAAAAAAATCTAGTCTAAATCTACTGTCCCTCAGTTTAAAACCATTACCTTTTGTCCTACTGCTAGACATCCTTATGAGAATACATCTCCAACCTTCCTTTAGGCTAGAGTACTGCATCCAGTTCTGGAGCCCCCATTCCAAGAGGGATGTGGAGATGCTGGAGTGTGTCCAGAGAAGGGCCACAAGGATGCTCAGAGGGCTGCAGCAACTCTGCTATGAGGACAGACTGAAAGAGTTGGGGCTGTTCAGTCTGCAGAAGTGGAGGCTCCCAGGTGACCTTCTTGTGGCCTTCCAGGATCTGAAGAGGGCCTGCAAAAAAGCTGGGGAGGGACTTTTCAGGATATCAAGGAGTGACAGGACTAGAGGGAATGGAGCAAAGCTGGAGATGGGGAGATTCAGACTGGACATGAGGAGGAAGTTGTCGAGCATGAGAGTGGTGAGAGGCTGGAATGGGTTGCCCAGAGAGGTGGTTGAGTGCCCATTGCTGGAGGTGTTTAAGGCCAGGCTGGATAAGGCTGTGGCCAGCCTGCTCTAGGGTAGGGTGTCCCTGGGCATGGCAGGGGGGTTGGAAGTAGATGATCCTTGTGGCCCCTTCCAACTCTGACTGATTCTATGATTCATCTCAGGTATTGGAAGGCAGCTATAAGGTGCTCCCAGAGTCTTCGCCAGGTTGAAAAGCCCCAGCTCCCTGTGCTCACAGCAGAGGAGCTCCAGCCCTTGGATCATCTCCATTCATGATTTTTTTTATTCTTTAGGAGTGGAAAGATCATAGCTTTATTTCACTAGCATATTATTTGTAAAGCTCCTATCTGAATGGAGAGAGAAGTAATGCAAGCAGAACCTTTTCCCCCATCCAGCTTTGCATATGCATGATTCCTATCAAAAACTACATGCAGCTGAGTGAAATACTTGCCTGCTGGGGCCACAGCAAGAGGTTTGACAGAAGAGAGGTCAGCCAAGCTACACCTCACCTGCAACTCTTGGAGGAGACAGCTGTGAAGTTATGGCAGCAGCAGGCAGGGGAAAATGGGACACACAAAAAAGGTCCAGCTGGACCACTCATACGTGTGCACACAGCATCTGCACGTACCTCAGGTCTGGATATGGTTAAAGACTAATTTTTAACAACAAGCTTCATGTGCTTGCATCTTGTGTTTGTTATGGACTCAAGAATGTGACACACGATTATATGTCTTAGCTGTGGCAAACAACCAGCCACAAACCCTTACTAAAATGTGCTTGTACAGCAGAAGTTGATAGGAAGCAGCTACAGGACATAAGCAACTGGATGCCCACCAGGTCCCAGCAGCCAGAGATACTGGACACTCTTTGAGAAGTGTTGCCTCACCCTGGCTGCTCAATTAGGACATGTGAAGTGCCTCTCTTTGCCTACACCACACTTTTGTCTCATTTGGGAAGGCAGAAATATGTTTTGTGATGTGGAGTCTGAGGGGGCATGATAATGTTTCAAAGACTCAGCAGATGGTTCTGGATGGTCAACTAGCAACAGCCCCAATACCATAGGACACTCAAACCAGCTGAGCAGAGCTTGACTCTGCTTTCCCCACAGCTCTTCCATAATTCAGCTGTGATACCAGCTCTCCCTGTCAGCTCTTCAGTTTTAAGAAGCTCTCCATCACCTCAGGAAATCTATCATCTGTCCAGTAATGATTAGCACCAGTTTCTTTTTCACTGCCAAAAGCAGCATAAACATCTGGTTCCTACCAAAAAATCCTTCTGCCCTTGCTTTTACTTTTTAAAATGAAATAAATAATATTACTTAGGAGAAGCAATTCATGTGTGGAACATAACTTCACCCCACAAGGAAGTTTGACTGATTCATCTGTTCATCAGGAATGCAACCGTACGGAGGGAGCCTCAGTCGAGCATCCTTTTGTTCGGAACCAGGAAGGTTACCTGGCAACAGGTCACCTAAGTCCACACCTAGCTCTAGCAAATCCTTCCTCATCCAGCACATTGTATTTACAAGCCTCTGGAAACCTCAGGGAATCAGACATGAAAGGCAGAGAAGCAGCATCCCTTCTGCAAGCCTGGAGTGGCACGTCCTCACTCAAAGGTATATAAAGATAGCTGAGGCTCTGATGCCAGGAGCTACTAAGTTACCCAAGTTTTTAATTGCCATGGAAAAAAAAAAAGTGCTGTTTGGTCAAACATGCAGACTTCAAAACTCAGACACATATCAGACATCTTCAAGATACTTCTATGCTGTTTATCTGCCCAAGATTTCCTTAGCAAACGTTTCATTCACTTCAGTATTTCTCCTGTTCCTGCGCTTGCTCCAGCCTAGAAGTTAAAACGAGTCTGCCTAACGTCCTCTTACAGCATCACCCAGAAAAGCACACTTCCCATCACAAAAGTACACTGCAATGATGTCACTCCTTTTCCAGTCCTATGCTATCCCAACTGAGACTGCCTTCAAGTCGTTGGCAAAGCCATCTAAACCCTCAGGGAGCACAAACCAGACAAGTTCTCCCAGCAGATTAGCGCTGCATCCAGCTCCTGAATGACACCGCTTGCTCCAGAAACCTTAGACATGTCCCAAGGTCCTGCACTGAGGCTGGTACTCACCATCACTGCTCCCTCTCAGCACTACATCCGGAGATGGTGTCTGCTGCGAGCGGGAGCCAAAGGAGTCGAGGCTGTCAAAGGAATCATCCCTGCCGTGGCGAGGTGGGGAGAGGGAGTCGCTGCGTTCCGAGTCCCAGCAGTCTATGTAGCCGCTGTCGCGAATGCTGCGCTTCGGGCTCTCGATGTCCTCTGTCTCCTGCATGGGAGCACAGCAGGGACCTCTTCATCAAGAAGCCAGTGACATACCCATGAGATCCATCACACACCAGACAACAAAGCAACTTCCCAAACACTAAACATCTCCACCCCCAAACCCAGGCTTCTCTTGTTTTCTGCCCCTGCTCCCCTTCAAAACAGAAGTGCAAGCTGTGCACTGCACACCGGTTTTATGCTGATTAAGAGGAAACCCAGCTCGTTAGATTAGTATGGAGGGGGGAAAAGCTGCAGCAGGCAAGTTAATAAACTGATCAAAACTGAAAGCAACCTGAAACTTGAGTTGTCTTCCATAGTCCATAGCACAGGCAAAGGAACTAGAGTTTTAACATCGTGCCTGCGTTAGGTTTAAGCCTGCTGCTTTCCAAAAGATCCCTCCCTCCCCTTGCCCATCTATTGTATCTGCCTGGGACACCAGCAGACAGCGTTTGTTGTTGCTGCTTCAGCTCGGCAAAATAACGAAGCAGTGTGCCCCAGCCTCCCTCTACCTTGAAGAGAAATTCCTGTTATGAAAGAGGGATGTCTTTCTGAAGCAATCAGCAATGAAAAATATGCAAAATGCTTTTCCTGATGCCTCAGAAGAATTCAGTTGTGCTCTTTACTCTTTGCCAGCTCCTGGCTCTGGGGGATATGAAAGCACTTGTAGCTGACCCACATGTTCAGAGCAGGGAGAACAATGGTTGTCTTTGACAGCCCTGTGATTATAAATTCTTTCCAGTGCAAGCAGCACATACTAAAACACTGAAACTCCAGCAGAGGAAAAGGTCAATGGAAGCCATCCTCACCCTTGCATTATAATAAATCCCTTGTTTTAGAGGGTGTCTTAACGTTAATTACAATCACACAGGCCCAGGGGAAAAAAAAAGCAAAAATAACTCTGTTTATTCAAAGATAAGTCTGGGTTTTTTCTCCCCCAGCAGTAAGTAAAGTCAGAGATGTGGGTGTCATTACCAGACTGACATTCTGTGACCCAAAGAGGCTGGAATGTGAATTTTTTTTCCTTTTATTCCCTCCCCCCCACCTCCCAGAAACATTTGAATATTAATTCCTAATTAAGAATCACCCCCTGCTAACCACTAGCTGTAGAACAATGGCTGTGTTGAGCACAGCTCCCACCATGCCTGACTGCTAAAGTGTTACCCATTGCCAATGGGTACCCATTACTATCACCAGTGAGAAGATCAATCAAAAATATCATGGTATGCTGTGCTGGGCCACCCCTCCACTAAAAGGAGGTTTGCTGGAGAAGTGATGGAGGGAGCCCTGCATTAACATCCCAAAGCTTTCATGCTGGGACACCCCTCTACTAAAAGTAGGTTTGCTGGAGAAGTGATGGAGGGAGCCCTGCAGTAACATCCCAAAGCTTTCATGCTGGGACACCCCTCCACTAAAAGGAGGTTTGCTGGAGAAGTGATGGAGGGAGCCCTGCAGTAACATCCCAAAGCTTTCATGCTGGGACACCCCTCTACTAAACGGAGGTTTGCTGGAGAAGTGATGGAGGGAGCCCTGCATTAACATCCCAAAGCTTTCGTGCTGGGACACCCCTCTACTAAAAGTAGGTTTGCTGGAGAAGTGATGGAGGGAGCCCTGCATTAATATCCCAAAGCCTTCGTGCTGGGACACCCCTCTACCAAAAGTAGGTTTGCTGGAGAAGTGATGGAGGGAGCCCTGCATTAACATCCCAAAGCTTTCATGCTGGGACACCCCTCTACCAAAAGTAGGTTTGCTGGAGAAGTGATGGAGGGAGCCCTGCATTAACATCCCAAAGCTTTCATGCTGGGACACCCCTCTACCAAAAGTAGGTTTGCTGGAGAAGTGACGGAGGGAGCCCTGCATTAACATCCCAAAGCCTTCGTGCTGGAAAAGGGGAGAGGCTCGAAGGGAGATGGGGAGATCAGACCCAATCTCCTGCAGACTTTTCAGGAAGAAGGCTTAATTAGTGCCACTCACTGTGACTCTGCCAAAACACCACATTAAGGGCAGGCAGCAAAGGTCGCCTAAGGCCATGCTAAACTGTGGTAATGTCATTAAGTAACCCCACTGCAAACTGAAGTGAAAGCAGTTTCTAAACCCAAACAAAACACACCTAACAAAGTCAGAACCGAATCCTATGTAGCTTCCTTCCCCAGCGCTGCTTAGTGACCTAAAATACAGACAGAAACACAAAGATCTGCCTCTCTCAAATCTGCATGAGTTACACACGTCCAAAACCAAACCTAAAAGCCTTATCAAAATCCCCTTTGTGACACGGTCCAAAAATCTTTCTGAAAATCCAAATTCCCTAAATCCCCAAATCCCTTCATACCAATCAGATATTCTCAATCCCCAGGCACGCTTCCATTTTCCTAAATTACTGCATTTGAATGATACAGAACTGCTCAGCAGCTACAGGGACTCAAACTTGGGCAAAAAGCCCCATCCTGCATTCACTGTCTCTCAGAGTTTGAGAACAGTCCAACGGTGAACTAATGAGTTCTGCAGACCCTACTTTGAAAGGCCTATTGCTGTTAATTTTGCATGCTGCTCACCAGGAATTAAGAGGCAGGCCCCAGGATGGGACCCTAGATTTGTGTAAACATGTTCTTTATAGCCTTCCCCTGCTTGGCAAAGCTACTTTCCCAGCCCAGTGCTGTCTCACAGAGTGGTACTTGTCCTGCCTTCCCCAAACGTCATCTCCCAAGTGCTGTCAGTGGGAAAGTGGTTATCTGCAGGACTGATAACACTGCAACGTGACACACAACAGCACATTAAGGCTTTTATGTTATTAAATGAAAAGCACAGTATGTCACTGACTATTGGTAAGAGTGCCAAATACAAGATGTGTTCCCTCCAGGAAGTTCCACCCACTGAATATAATCAAAAAGCCATGGAAGTTCTGTCAGTGGGAATTTCTAGCTTAAAAAGTGAAAGAAGAATGCGTACCCAAATAGTGAATGAAATGAAAAACAGAGTAGCAAGAGCAAAATTAGAAATGAATAGCCCTTTCAGAGGGAGAACTAGAAAAAGATGAGTCCGAGACAACTTACATTTGAGCTGTCTTTTGATTTGCTTATTGAAAAAGGAGGGCAGGGAGGATTTATAACAGAAAAACTAAACCAGGCTGAATTTATGGTTGGCTTAATTATGAAATTCTGTGGAAAAAAATTGCCTGTAGAGTATGTGATAAAGTGTCTTTTCATCACTGGAGCTCAGCTATAAAGAACATCAGAGCGTTGCACAGCGTGATTAACATGTTCTATTTTACAACCAAATCCTCTTCAAATGCACTAACAGAGCAGCCTGCAACTGCCAGCAGGAAATACTGCAGGGGTACAGGAGCAGGGAGGTGACCTTAAAATAAGTAGCCAGTGGCCCTCATAGCAGCATCACTTAAACCCTTTTCAGGCCAGCAAAGTGCTGTGCTTTTAGTTGAAAAGCTTTCAGCTTTTATGAGATCTTTACTCTGCTCCCAGCTCCAACATCTGCAACAAATCAAGTCCCAGCCTTTTGCTTTTGTCCTTGACCTGCAGCCCTCCGCACTGCCCAGTCAGGCACTTCACAATCATCAGCTCTCTGGAGAATGCCACCCTTTTGGCCCCAGCTTACTTCACCCCCACAAAAGGGCTCGAAATAACACCTCCAAAATGCTCTGATAATCAATTTGATGGGTAAAGAAAAAGAAGAACCTTGTGCTGTGAGATTAAGCGTTGCAAAATAAACCATGATAACCATGCAGCACCTAGCAGCACAACAATCTGCACTGCAGCAATGTTTCCCTGTTAGCTCCCTTGTCAATCTTTGTTGCCTTTCAGACTCTTTGGAGTGGGGACTGCTCCTTCCCCCATCTTCTCCTTGCTAAAATCTCAAGTATTAACTTCATTTCTCAGTCACATCACACATGATTTCTCAGTCACATCCCCCCTCAACTCAAGAGAGATGTTGAGGTGCTGGAAGGTGTCCAGAGAAGGGTGACAAAGCTGGTGAGGGGCCTGGAACACAAACCCTATGAGGAGAGACTGAGGGAGCTGGGGTTGTTTAGGCTGGAGAAGAGGAGGCTCAGGGGGGAGCTCATTGCTGTCTACAACTACCTGAAGGGAGGTTGCAGCCAGGTGGGGGTTGGCCTCTTCTCCCAGGCAACCAGCAACAGAACAAGGGGACACAGTCTCAAGTTCTGCTGGGGAAGGTCTAGGCTGGATGTTAGGAGGAAGTTGTTGGCAAAGAAGGTGATTGGCATTGGAATGGGCTGCTCAGGGAGGTGGTGGAGTCACCGTCCCTGGAGGTGTTCAAGAAAGAACTGGATGAGACACTTAGTGCCATGGTCTGGTTGACTGGCTAGGGCTGGGTGCTAGGTTGGACTGGATGATCTTGGAGGTCTCTTCCAACCTGCTTGATTCTATGATTGGCAAAGTTCTGAGTGATTAGCATAGGTCATTTCAAACAAAGAGCAAAATAAACCTCTACAGAGAAGCAGGAGATTCTTTTCCTCTCCATTTCCACCTCCTCGTTCTCAGGAACTGGGCTTATAAATGGGAATTTTACCCATCTAGGTAAGGCTCTCTGGCCAGACTAGAGAGTAGCAACTACTGAGAGTCAATCAAGTACTCCTTCCTCTTCAGCAGTAATCCAGTGCTGGCCCTCTGAGATCCCAGAAGGAAGAGCTGCAGGTGGTGCAGATGTAGTAGCACAGAGTTTAGTCTGCCACTGTCCCCAAATCCTACTGCCTGTGATGATGTGGCCATTACATGAGATGAGGAAAGAGCAGCAGGCACGAAGCTCTCTGTGGGCTGCGAACACACCTGCATGACCTTTCAGCAGCCCCAACACACAGGGTGCTGCCATCTTCTTACATGCCTGCTCCTGCCCCTTCCATCCCCAGTAAATGTACTCTCAGCTATCAACACTAACCATTCCTGGGGTTAAGTGTCAAGGTTCAGGGCATGCTCAACCCAAAATCCCCAACCCCTCTTACAGCAACCACAACTCTTCCTTTCCAGCAAGAGCTCAGCTTATTATAAACCACCAAATACGATCTCTGCCAGCATTCTGAGCTTGGCAAAACACAGCTTCATCATAACTATGCCCTTGGTGAAACACAATCTCCTCCTCCTATCCTTCAACTTTATTTAGATACTTTGGTTTGGTTTATGTTGCAACTTAAAAACAAAAGAGCTCTCCATGAGCCTGGATGTTTTAAAGAAGGAAAAAAAAGTCTCTGCTCCTGAAAGTCTTGCCATCTTACTTTTGAGCCTCAACTCTTCTAGCCATAAGTATATTTCATGAATAAAAAAATCACTCAAAACAGAACATATGGAAATGAAGATGACAGAGCCCCAGGACAGTTCTGAAGCCCTGTTTGACATGACATGCTGCATCACAAAGCTGGATGCCAAAGAAGGTTGTGTTCATGGCTTGGTAGAGTCAGGAACATCTTTTTGGAGGCAAGGGTTAAGTTGTGTTCCAGCCCCCCTAGTTCTCTCATATTTAACAACAAAATGAAGTTTCCATCCCCAAAACAGAACAAAAAGATACCTTTCTCATCTGTGCCAGCAAACCTTCAAACTCCTTCAGGTTCAGGGTTGATCCACTATATGATGTGCAGCTGTTTGCTGCTTTTCCTAGCCAATAAATGGTGACTAATACCTGCAGAAGTTAATAACAATTAATTGAAGCTGTCTACACAGTCACTTAGCTCAATTTACATCCCTCCAGCATCCCTCATTTACTCAAATTTGCACAGCAGCACAGGATTTTGTTATGCATCAGACTTGAAAGGGAAGTGTCTGTCAGAGGTTAAACATAAACACATCAGGTAACTGTAAACAGTCCTAGAGAATATGCAATTTAACACATTATATTCCTGATATATTCCTAGAAATAGGAAAGTCTGCATGTCTACCTGGAAAATAAGCAGCAAAAATGATCAGGGAAACCAGGGAAGATGTTTTAAACTGTCTAGAAAACACACTTAGAAATAACTATGTTGTGAATCCAAGAGGAAGAAGAAATCTCTAAATGTGGAGTACTGATGCTAGTGGTCATTAATTCAAACAGTGAAGGCAATGGAATAAATGAAATATCTGAAATGTGTGTTTGCCTATTTAAAGGACAAGCAAATGTAGTTCTATTTTTAATCATCTTAATGTAATTAACCAGATAAGATGGGAATATTTACTTCCAGGCTTCTGCTGGCTTAAGAAATGCTTAGCCCAAGATTAATCAAAAGCCATGAGCATCTGGTTCTTTCTACCAGACTGAAGTGGAAAGAGTCAGTGGTTTCATTCAAGTTCTGACCTGATGTCTCTCCACTTCAAAACTAGCATGGAAAAGAAGCCAGCAGTTGCTCTTGCAGATGTTTATATACCTCTTTAGTCCTTTAGGTAACTCAAGTCTGTAACTCAAAAGCCACTTCAAAACTAGCATGAAAAAGAAGCCGAATGTTTATATACCCCCTCAGCCCTTTAGGAAGCAAAGAAGTCACAGGATCACAGGATGTTAGGAGTTGGAAGGGACCCAAGGAGATCACTGAGTCCAACCCCCCTGCCAGAGCAGGACACTACTATCTAACACAGATCACAGAGGAACACATCCAGACAGGCCTTGAAAGTCTCCAGAGAAGGAGACTCCATAACCTCTCTGGGGAGCCTGCTGAAGTGCTCTGTGACCCTTACAGAGTCTGACCTGATGCACTTGTTTGGGAGAAGAGAAATGCTGCTGCTCAGGATGGTTAAATCCAACATCTCCACAACCAGGTATTTACATCATGCAGGGAAAGCAAGCAG
Source organism: Pogoniulus pusillus (assembly GCF_015220805.1). NCBI lineage: Eukaryota > Metazoa > Chordata > Aves > Piciformes > Lybiidae > Pogoniulus > Pogoniulus pusillus. The sequence goes on along the minus strand of NC_087272.1, from coordinate 34,841,033 downwards.
TCCTTCTCTGCCCCCACATATGTCTCCTCTCAAAGCCGTGTCTTTAATGGTACCTGCGTAGCTGCAATTTGGATTGGAAACTGATCCTGAAAGGCAGTTCAGCTCAGTGGTTGGCACTGGTTAAAAATACCCAAACCATCACCTCAGAACTTAAGGCTTTTTCTCATTTAATGCTCATTATTCTGGCATATTCCGTGACACTGCAAAGCATTTAACACACGCAGAACAAAGAGGATGAAGATGTGCAACCAGTAAGAAATAATAGTTGCCACTGCTTCAAAATAACAAAGTTAAAGCAATGGAAATACAGCATTTTGGGTTTTTTATATCTAGATGGGAAAGGCTTACATAACTCATAAATACAGTCACCCAAAGAAAGCACAATGAGGAGAAATCCCATGGGGATGCTGGGGATGGGCATTTGAGACTCTCCTTCCCTAAAACCTGCACTCGAATTCCTTCAGTGCTTCCTCCTCAGCCACATATGCTAGGCTTCCACTTAGCCTTTTGCAATCAACTTGCTCCATCACCCCCATTTTTCCCTTGAGGGGGTTGAACAAAAATCACACACAGCTGAGGCCCTGCTGGAAAAGGATCCATCATGTACATAGAGACCCTCTGTTTAACATCAACTGCATGTATGCTGTATCTATAAATACAGTTGATATTTCCCTTCAGCTTATAAATAATAGACATGCCATGAAAGAACTGAACAATGGCTTTAATCAACCTCAGCTCTGCTTTGGAAAAACTGCATCCAAGTTGATACTTCTGTGCAAGGGGAAAGGAGGTGGTTCACTAATACTGATTTCTTTTTGTCTCGAAATGACCTTTATCCAAGCTGTTTCCCTTCAACCAGCACTACTCAACAATTTCATGTAATAAAACCATCTTGCAGTACATGTTCTCAGCTTAAGTGGAAACACTTGCAAAGAGCAACCAGGAAACTGTCTTAAATCATTTTGCCACTCAGTTCTCTGATGAAGGCTGTGTTATCTATCTTTATTTCTGCTAGCATTTGATCACTTCCTTCTTTCTTTATCCACTTGGGTTTGTTTGGGTTTGTTTTGGTGGGGGGGGGGTGTTGTTTGTTTGTTCCTTTGTTACATCGTGGGGGGGTTTGTTTTGTTTTTGTCTCCTTCCCTCACTTAATGTCACATTTGCAAGTGATTCTGACTGGCTGCCAGCTGAGGTTGCAGGCTGATGCACCTGGAAAGCATATATGATAGAATGGTTTAGGTTGGAAGGGACCTCAAAGCTCATCCAGTTCCAACCCCACCATTGGCAGGGACACCTCCCACTGGAACAGGTTCGTCAAGACTTCATCCAACCTGGCCTTGAACATCTCCAGGGAGGGAGCAGCCACAACCACTGAGAGAGTCATTGGACACTGGAATGGGCTGCCCGGGGAGGTGGTGGAGTCGCCGTCCCTGGGGCTGTTCAAGGCAGGGTTGGACGTGGCACTTGGTGCCATGGTCTAGCCTTGAGCTCTGTGGTAAAGGGTTGGACTTGATGATCTGTGAGGTCTCTTCCAACCCTAATGACACTGTGATACTGTGATACCCTAGGCAACCTTTGCCTGTGTTTTGAGGAGGATACTTCTGAAACCTTATTTTAAATCAATTTACTATTTAATTTACTATCAATTTACTATTTAAAATAACACATCTCCAACCAGTGCCCACATAAGTGCTAAACATATCTCCAACCAGTGCCCACATAAGTGCTAAACATATCTTCAACCAGTGCCCACATAAGTGCTAAAGCACCAAAGCTGAACTCCTCCCTTCCAACTTTGGGTGCTGGATGCAGAAGATATTACTCTGATGATGGGAAAGAGGCTGAAATATTTTTTGTAGGGTATGGGGTGGTGTTTTTCTGATGATATTTTTACTTGGAGTCGTGACTGCTGGCTTAGAAAATTATTAGGAGAAGGTCCTGGCACTTCCTAGAAGTTTATAGGGATGTGAGACAGATATAAAACTGAATTTATAGCTGTTTAGAGCTGATTAAGGACAGAGTGCTTGCTAGGCTTTAGAAGAATAAGTAGCTCTGAGACCAGCAAAGTTCAGCTGTTTACTTTTCCACTTAACAATTGAAGGATCCATTGCCATTAGTTTATATCAACAAGAAGCTAGAAGTTAACTTGAATTAGCCTTTGTGGGGCAACATTTCTTTGGGGGAACAAGAAGAAAGGTAGTAAATCTGATAGCAAAGATCTACACCCAGATGTAATGATCATTTTGTTTCATTTTAAATGCTTTGTCCACACATACTTTAGGTCTATGCATGCATAATAGGCTACAGAAGTGTAGCTTCATGGGAGAGTGAGCTTGCTCTCAGTCAAAACCACCATGGACAGCACAGAGATGACATTATTTACCTTCCATCTGAGACAAACGTGCCCTGTTTTATTTGTTGCAAGGTTGCTTTGCAGCTCTACCTAAATTTCCAGCAGAACCTGGTTAGGTTTGTGGTCAGAACTCTGCATCTGTATTCAGCCTTTACTGACATACTTCTTGCTCAGGTCAAATACAGGATTAACCAGACAGGGGGTGGAAAAAACAGTCCAAGTGATGTACTTACATTTTTCAGCTTCCTACTATAGTCAGTGTTCCTGGTTGCACACACACAGACACAAAAAAAAAAACAAGGGGAAAAAAATAATCAGAAAGCAGACAACTTCCCAAGAGCAAATATGCAGCAGATCACATTTTCCCTACCAAAAGCCTGCAGAATGCTTCTGCTGCCTGGAAACACCTGAAAGCTAAGAAGATGTAGTTTACACATTCATGTATGCATGACATGGGAGTATTTTGTCACCATTACTTCAATCATTAGATGAAAGTTCTGGAAGTAGAAAATGTGTTTAGAATGGTCCCACAGCAAAGTAGGAGAGTGCCAGAAATATTTCCTTTAAGTGGATTTGCTGATCTCTTCAAAAAAAGACTGAAGTCCTCACTGTTAAAATGTGTTCTGCAGGAATCCAACAGTCAGATGCTGCTCTGTGATAAATCATGCAACTCATAGAGATTCTGGAACCAACTGGACATGCATGCTTAGGAGACTTAGCAAATCATCACCAAACATAGGAGAAATGGAGTAGGTGCCTCTGTGGAAACAAGCATCACAACCAAACAAATACATGGGTGAAGCAATAAAGATCATACAATCACAGAATGGTTTAGGTTGGAAGAGACCTCAAAGATGAACTAGTTCCAATGCCCCACCATAGGCAGGGTCAAAGATCCTCCTACTTGCAACAGAACCTGCTGGGGAAAATACTTGAAGGGAGGTTGTAGGCAGGTGGGGGTTGGTCTCTTCTCCCAGACAACCAGCAACAGAACAAGGGGACACAGTCTCAAGTTGTGCTGGGGTAAGTCTAGGCTGGATGTTAGGAGGAAGTTGTTGTCAGAGAGAGTGATTGGCATTGGAATGGGCTGCCCAGGGAGGTGGTGGAGTTGCTGTCCCTGGAGCTGTTCAAACAAAGCCTGGCTGACGCACTTAGTGCCATGATCTAGTTGGTTGGACAGGGCTGGGTGCTAGGTTGGCCTGGATGATCTTGGAGGTCTCTTCCAACCTGCTTGATTCTATGATTCTAAAGCGTTCTCCATCATTGGCATTCTTCTCAACTTAGTTTTTCAGCAGCTTTCAAAGGATGGAAGGTTTATGTTACAAAGAACGAAGGACAAAGTTTGCACGAACTGAAAGAGCATTCCAAAATTCAGCAAAGAAGTCATTAAAAAAAAAACAACAAAGGGATGGAGAAAATGTGCATCACATTTAAGTGCTGAAAATAAATAAGACTGCTTCAGATTCAGTCAAGATTATCTCCTGATTTAGAATGGAATTACCTTCTACTATGAGAGTGATGTTGGAGTGGATTTATAGAATCATAGAATCAGTCAGGTTGGAAGGGACCACAAGGATCAGCCAGTTCCAACACCCCTGCCATGCCCAGGGACACCCTACCCTAGAAGCAGGCTGCCCACAGCCTCAGCCAGCCTGGCCTGAAACACCTCCAGCCATGGGGCCTCAACCACCTCCCTGGGCAACCCAGTCCAGCCTCTCACCACTCTCATGCTCAACAGCTTCCTCCTCATGTCCAGTCTGAGCCTACCCATCACCAGCTTTGCTCCATTCCCCCCAGTCCTGTCACTCCCTGACAGTCTAAAAAGTCCCTCCCCAGATTTTTTGCAGCCCCCCTTCAGACACTGCAAGGCCACAAGAAGGTCCCTTCAGAGCCTCCTCTTCTCCAGACTGCACAGCCCCAACTCTTTCAGTCTGTCCTCATAGCAGAGCTGCTGCAGCCCTCTGAGCATCCTCATGGCTCTTCTCTGGACACACTCCAGCATCTCCACATCCCTCTTGTAATGGGGGCTCCAGAACTGGATGCAGTACTCCAGGTGGGGTCTGAGCAGAGCTGAGTAGAGGGGCAGAATCACCTCCCTGGCCTTGCTGGCCACACTTCTGCTGATGCAGCCCAGGCTCTGGTTGGCTTTCTGGGCTGCAAGTGCACACTGCTGGCTCATGTTGGGCTTCTCATCCACCAGTACCCCTAAGTCCCTCTCCTTAGGGCTGCTGATTAAAAGGTTACCTGACAAAAACTAAATACATTCAAATCTGTGAGCACAACGAAACTCTAAACATAGGCAATGCTCAAAACCAGACTCTTTGATAACATCTTTTTGAAGCCCAAACTTTATCTGCCAATACTCACATACTAAGGAAAACAGTCTTATTTTTTTCCCCTCAATAAAATAGCAGTAGAAAAGAGTCTTGTTTAACAAGTCAGAGAGAAATTCTTTACAGTGTTAGCTCATAACTTTTATAAGCTGAATGAGCCAAGAAAGAAAGACTTAATGCAGATCTCAATGAAAATCTATATGAAAAGAGGTAAACCCCCCCACAATTTTTCTTATTCATGTGTGAATTTCACATCCATGCTTTGCCACAAAACAACTACCATTTTTGCCACATTTAAAAAACAAATTAATCAGAACTCTTCAAAAAGGGGCTTAAAAAAAAAATCCCACCTTCCTGCTTTGGGAACTAGCTAGGAGAAGACAGCCTTGAACATATTTCTCTGCAACAGTCATGGACTTGGCTTGTACACCTCAACTCAGTCACTCAGTGTGAGCTTGGACAGTGCTAGGAAACCATTTGGCTCATTTCCACAGCTGCTTTCACTGAAGAGTTGATGGGGAGACAAAAAATCCATGCCAGTGAGACACTGCCTGTCTACCTAGAATCATACTCAGTGGAGGGTCAAGTCAGCTCTGCTAAGCTTATTACTACTGGTTTAACTTGCTCATATGCTGGACAGCTCTCTTTGGAGCTTCATGCTAGTCCCAGCCTCCTAACCTGCCTCCTCTGAGGCACTCTAGCACACTCATTCCCAAAAGATCAAGCTTCTTATGGAAAAGGCCCTATCTCTTTGGTTTGTCTGAGGTTGTTTAGCCATGGAGGAGGCTCAGGGCAGACCTTATTGCTGTCTACAATTACCTGAAAGGAGGCTGTAGCCAGGTGGGGGTTGGTCTCTTCATTCAGGCAACCAGAGACAGAACAAGGGGACACAGTCTCAAGCTGTGCCAGGGCAGGTTTAGGCTGGATGTTAGGAAGAAGTTCTTGACAAAAAGAGTGATTGGCATTGGAATGGGTTGTCCAGGGAGGTGGTGGAGTCAGCATCCCTGGAGGTGTTTAAAAGAAGACTGAATGGGGCACTTGGTTTAGTTAATCAGAAGGTGTTGGGTGATAGTTTGGACTCAATCTCAAAGGTCTTTTCCAACCTGGTTAATTCTGTGATTCATGGAGATGAGAGTTTTATATGGAGATTACTGAGTTGTTTTGGGACTCTCTCCAGCCACTCACTGCCACGAGGACAGGACAATGTCACAGGACATCATGAAGAACCTCCCTCCATTGCAGTTTTACTAGATTTAGAGGAAATACTTAACCCTCTCTTGCTGCCATGTACAGGTGAGAAGAACCACATATTAGAGGCAGAAACACAGAAAAGAGCCAAGAGTGGGACACTATTCCTTAAAACAAAGGAAGCAGCCAGCTCAACTTTCAGAACCTCTGAATTTTCCCAGACAGTGCTTGAACACCATGAAAACTTGTCCAGCTTCCACTGCCAGAAGGGGGTAAAAAAACCCAAACCATAAAATGCTGCTGAAATGTAGTAAATGGTTTCCATATACTTCTCTAAAATGGCCATGTCTGACCAGGATTTCATGAGTGATGTGTTTGGCCAAATGAAACAAAGCCATTAAATCAACTCAGCACTATTTGCTTGTCTGTAGAGCAGTAACTTTTTAATGCCAGGCAGGACAGTCAGAAAAATGACATAAAAAAAAATCTATTTAATGCCAGTTACAAATTTTGTTGATTTGATCAAAGTGCTTGAGGTGCTCCTGCTTTTGGGGCTTGGGGAGCTTGAATGCTCTTAAAACAAACAAGGGAAAAATACAGTTTGACTGCTTCTGTTCCTCTAGCCCGTGGTGACAAAGCCTGCCCTGAAAGGAACAACAATTCCAACTTAAGACCTCAATCATAGAATCAACCAGGTTGGAAGAAACCTCCAAGATCATCCAGGCCAACCTAGCACCCAGCCCTATTCAGTCAACCAGACCATGGCACTAAGTGCCTCAGCCAGGCTTTGCTTGAACATCTCCAGGGACGGTGCCTCCACCACCTCCCTGGGCAGCCCATTCCAATGCAAATCACTCTCTCTGGAAAGAACTTCCTCCTATCATCCAGCCTATATTTCCCCTGGCACAACTTGAGACTGTGTCCCCTTCTTCTGTTGCTGGTTGCCTGGGCAGAAGAGACCAACCCTTCAGGTAGCTGTAGACAGCTATGAGCTCTGCCCTGAGCCTCCTCTTCTCCAGGCTGCATACCCTCAGCTCCCTCAGCCCCTCCTCATAGGGTACAATCTATGAATATATGGACTTTGATTCAAGCTTGTTTTGTGTGACTTTAGACAAGTCAGTACATTTTTCTGTGACACTTCACATGTCTACATTTCATATTACTACATTTTAAACCACTTTGTGGGATGAAATGGTGAAAAGAAAAACATTGGAGTCCAAGCACCTTTGCAGTGGAGATATTCAAGGTGAGGCACAACAGGGCTCTGGGCAACCTGATCTAGTTGAGGATGTCCCTGCTTACAGCAGAAGGGGCTGGACTAGAAGACAAGAGGACACAGCCTCAGGCTGTGCCAGGGGAGATTTAGGCTGGAGGTGAGGAGAAAGTTCTTCACTGAGAGAGTCATTGGACACTGGAATGGGCTGCCCGGGGAGGTGGTGGAGTCGCCGTCCCTGGAGCTGTTCAAGGCAGGACTGGACGTGGCACTTGGTGCCATGGTCTAGCCTTGAGCTCTGTGCTAAAGGGTTGGACTTGATGATCTGTGAGGTCTCTTCCAACCCTGATGATACTGTGATACTTTTGGAGGTCAATAATTCTACATGCACATACCATGGCTAAAAAGCTGTTGATTGAAAGATCAAAAAAACCTATCTGAAAAAAAAAAACACACCTTGCTTCCAAAAATTACATGGATTAGTATCAGGAAGGAGAACCTCTTAACATGCAGATGGTTAGATTGCGTGGTAGGCGTGTGGCTTTGGTGAGGAATCACAGAATCACAGAACTTTAGAGGTTGGAAAGGACCACAGTACTTTAGAGATTGGAAGGGACCTCAGGAGATCGAGTCCAGCTTTAAATGTTGGAAGGGACCTCAAAAAATCATCAAGTCCAGCCCCCTTGCAAAGGTAGGATCCCCTACAGTAGTCCACACAGGAACACATTCAGGTGGGTTTGCAAGTCTCCAGAGAAGGAGACTCCACAACCTCTCTGGGCAGCCTGCTCCAGGGCTCTGTCACCCTCACTGGAAAGAAGCTTCTCCTTGTGCTGAGCTGAAACCTTCTCTGTTCCAGTTTGTAGCTGCTGCTCCTTGTCTTCTCCTGACCACTGAAATGAGATTGGCCCCAGCCACTTGGCATCCACACCTCAGGTATTTGTATACATTGATCAGATCTCCTCTCAGTCTTCTCCAGACTAAACAGCCCCAGTAGCTAAGTAGCTAAACTGTGGCATTTCGAGCCCACGTATTTCACACTGACATCCTCAACCCAAATATGTCCTAATCTATAGCTCCTATTAGAAAACAAACACCCTTGATCATATCTGCACCTTGCAGAGTCTGGCAGCCCTATGAATGCCCTACAATGCACCTTCCAAACAGTTCAATCTGAAATAACAGAGCCATGATGTTGTTTTTTCTTTCCCCCAGCCTACATATTTTAATAATTGGGCAGACAAAAAAGAATGCCATCAATTTAGACTCAGGAAAACCCCAAAGTCCCACAGAATCTCATTGCTTAACTAAAACAATATTTTAAAAGAGCTGTGGTTTTTCTCTCTGGGAAAAACAACAGCTCTTACAGAAGGCCTGCTGAAGGGAACCATGAAGCCTGACCACTGCTAAAGGTTTCCCAAACTTCATCTTCCAGTTGGTTTTATACAGATGATAGTCCTACAGCCCTTTTTCCCCTCAGACGAGGGGACTGAGTCCAGCATCAGTAAGTTTGCAGATGACACCAAGCTAGGGGCAGGTGTGGAGCTGTTGGAGGGTAGGAGAGCCCTGCAGAGGGACCTGGACAGGCTGGATGGGTGGGCAGAGGCCAATGGGATGAGATTTAACAAGGCCAAGTGCAGGGTTCTACAGTTTGGCTACAACAACCCCAAGCAGTGCTATAGGCTGGGGACTGAGTGGCTGAGAGCAGCCAGGAGGAAAGGGACCTGGGGGTACTGATAGAGAGTAGCTGAAGATGAGGCAGCAGTGTGCCCAGGTGGCCAAGAGAGCCAATGGCATCCTGGCCTGCATCAGGAACAGTGTGGCCAGTAGGACAAGGGAGGTTATTCTTCCCCTGTGCTCAGCACTGCTCAGGCCACACCTTGAGTGCTGTGTCCAGTTCTGGGCCCCTCAATTCAAGAGAGATGTTGAGGTGCTGGAACGTGTCCAGGGAAGGGCAACAAAGCTGGTGAGGGGCCTGGAACACAAATCCTATGAGGAGAGGCTGAGGGAGCTGGGGGTGTTTAGGCTGCAGAAGAGGAGGCTCAGGGCTGACCTCATTGCTGTCTACAACTACCTTAAGGGAGGTTGTAGCCAGGTGGGGGATGGCCTCTTCTGCCAGGCAACCACCAATAGAACAGGGGTACACAGTCTCAAGTTGTGCTGGGGTAGGTATAGGCTGGATGTTAGGAAGAAGTTCTTCCCAGAGAGAGTGATTGGCATTGGAATGGGCTGCCCAGGGAGGTGGTGGAGGCACCGTGCCTGGAGGTGTTGAAGCAAAGCCTGGATGAGGCACTTAGTGCCATGGTCTGGTTGATTGGCTAGGGCTGGGGGCTAGGTTGGCCTGGCTGATCTTGGAGGTCTCTTCCAACCTGGTTGATTCTATGATTTACTACGCATCTGAGGTCGTCACATGCTAATCACAAACTTCCATTGTACTCACTTGATGGTTACTCTGTTGGATGTGTCTTGCAGATCACCAGGATCAAAAAGCTGAGATTCTTTAAGTCCCAGCTCTTTGCAGCCTCTTAAGAATAAGATGATATTATCCTGAAAAGAGACAGCAAAAAAAAAAAGAAACAGATCAGAAAATCATTTAGCTTTTTCTCTTTGAAAGAATAAAATAATATCCTAACTAAACCAACCCTGCAAATGTTCAAAGCCAGTGTGCTGCTTTGAGCCCAGCTAGGATATTTTGGTGAGAAGAATTAGATGATAGGCTGTGAAAAGGAAATGATCATGATGTCTACTTCACTCATAGGCTTGCTGAGATGTATAAGAACAAGAACAGAAATATAGATAAGGGAGTTGCTTGCTCTCTGTCTTTGGGGTTGCATTTCTTTCTCTCTAACCTTAGCTGATGTCTGTATGACTAATTCATCTGCTTCCTAACCCCCCTGGCCGACCCTCCAAACTCACCTTGAACGTAAGGCAAATCCTGGGGTAAGGTAAAGGAGTGGAAAGGAGGTGGAAGGGTGGTTGGGAGCCCCTCCTGGGGACTCTGCTTTCTGGGAGGGCTGCTGTGTTTCTGTATTATTTTTTAACTTGTCTATCTCTGTCTATAGCTGTATAGATTGTGAATACCTGCTTGTTCACTGTGCTAAGCTGCAAACAGAAAGCTTCATTCTAATTTCCAGCTCGGCTGACTCTAGTCTGGGTGATTTTCTTAAGTGTGGGAGGGCAGATAACACCCAAACCATCACAGCCAGGCTGATGAGGCCTTAAGCAATCTGGTATAGCAGGTCTTTCTGCCCACAGCAGAGGGGCTGGAACTAAATCTTTAAGGTCCCCTCCAACCCAAACCATTCTAAGATTCTACAATCCACCCCTAACTCAGTAACAGCTCCCAGAGAGTTGTACCATTTGCTAAATGGAGAATAAAAGACATTTCCAGTCACATGATTGAAGAAGTCTGTATATATAATTTGAAAACCAAATAAATATGATTTAAAACATATATATATACACACACACACATATATATAATTGCAATAAGCTTGTTGACTTGTTGGGGGGTTGGACTTGATGATCTCCTTGGGTCCCTTCCAACCCCTAATATCATGTGATTCTGTGACTTCTCTCTTTCCAAACCCACATGTTGGCAATGTCTTTAACCAAAAAAGCCCTGCTAAATTCCCCACCTCCTGCTGTAGGCTGCCAGCACAACTTCAGCATGTTATGGGGCAGAAAAGAGAAAGCATGGAGCAGGAAGGCTTTCTTGGCAAAGGAAGCCATTAGCATCCTGGCTTGGATTGGAAATACTGTGTCCAGCAGGAGCAGGGAGATGATTGTCTCCTTGTACTCAGCTCTAGTGAGACCACACCAGTTCAGTGCCATAGACTAGTTGACTGGATAGGACTGGGTGATCTTGGAGGTATCTTCCAACCTGGTTGATTCTATGACAATAAGAAGGATGTGGAAGTGCTGAAGTCAATGCAGAGGAGGGCAATGAAGCTGGGAAAGGGCCTGGAGAATAAATCTTATGAGGAGCAACTGAGGGAGCTGGGGATGGTTAGTTTGAAGAAGAGGAGGCTGAGGGGAGACCTCACTGCTGTTTACAGGTACCTAAATAGACATTGTGGAGAGACTGGTGCTGGTCTCTTCACACAGTGACAGAACAAGAGGGAATGGCCTCAAGCTGTGACTGAGTAGGTTTCACCTGGATATTAGGATTTTTTTTTCCCAGCAAGAGTGGTCACAGGCATTGGAATAGGTTGGGCAGGGAGGTGGTGGAGTCACCAACTCTGGATGTGTTTAAAAGTCATTTGGATGTGGTGCTTGAGGATACGGTTTAGGGTAAACCTTGCAGAGCAGGGACACTGGTTGGACTTGGTGATTCTGAGGGTCTTTACCAGCTTGCATGTTTCTGTGGTTGTGTGATGCCAAGCAGCCCACTACTACCAAGCAAGCAGCTCATTCAGAAAGCATTTTGCATATGGACACAAACAAGCCAGCTATGCCTAGTTAACACAACTGCTCTCTTGCCTCTCCCACCTTAACAAGTCACTGGGAAAAGAGGTATGTGCCTTCTCCCCAAATAAAAACTGGCTTAGATTAGATGACCTTTAAGGATCCCTTTCCAATCCAAACTACTCTATGAAAATGCCTGAAACTACACTTTCCATGACCAGTCTGTAAGAAGAAACAACGCTGACTCTATCACACTTCTTTTAATGGAGGATTTACACTTTTCAGAGTGTAAAACTCAGAAATCAGTAACTAAGAGAGATCAAACACAAACTAGTGTAAGCCTCCTTCAAATGAAATCGAAGTGGTGACACATGGGTTTGCCAGCATAGATTTAGGAGGGGAAGGTCCTGCTTGACCAACCTGATCTCTTTTTATGACCAGGTAACTGCCTGGTGGATGTGGGGAAGGTCTTTTCCAACCTGGTTAATTCTGTGATTCTGTGATAGCAGCAGTTAAGCACAGAGGAGCTCAGCCTAAGAAAGGAGGCCCAGCCAGCACCCATGAGTGATGTTAGAGTTAACATCAAGGATATTCCTACCTAACCGGGGGGCCAGCACCAGGCCCCCCGGCCTTTGATCCCCTCCACCATTCACCTGGTGTGCACCATGGAGACTCACCAGTGGTGTCATGAGGAAGATCCTCTGCCCAATTGGGCAAACTTGGGGCTTCTGCCTTTCCTGGGGCTGATTATAAAGGGGAGAGAGCAGGGAGGGCAAAGTGGTCACACCTGGGGTGGGAGGAGACTCCAACAGCACTCAGGTGCCCTGAGTTTGGGGGAAAATGCAGCGTGGGGTGGGGAAGGGCTGGAGAACTCCATTTTGGTCATCACTGGGAAGTAGAAAAACCTGGGCAGCATTCAGCTCCTGCCCACCCTGCGTGCAAGGGCTGACCCCACCTCTGCTCCCAGGCTTTTGTTTGGGTGGCAGGGGCACAGCTCAGTGAGAGCAGCCCTGTTTCTTCTGTCGGGGCGCAGCCATCAGCATGCTAAGCGCGGCGGCTCCCTGCGTGCCAAGGCTCCCTGCGTGCCAAGGCTCCCGCGCACAAAGCTCCCTGTCACCAGCCACACTGCCAGAAAAAAAACCTCAGACTTGGAAAGAGAGAGAAGGCCAAATCTCTCTTTCTTTCTTGGCTCCAACTTAACAGCTCTGGAGGAGAGCCAGCAGGAAAGGAACAGTAGTAGAGAGCCCATAACCCAGAGAGACAGCATCACTCATGATATGAAAAGATGCCTGCAAAAATTCCCCATCTGGCTTAGTGTTTGCATTATCATTTTTCCAGCTGCAACATGAATAACTCTTGTGTTGAGCCTTTGACGAAGGACAGCGCTGGTTGCTTCCAAATGGTGGGTGAAGCAGTGTGAAAATCTAACAAAAATGTAAAAGCATTTAAAAAAAAACCCAACAAAACGTGGCCAGCAGGTGGAGGGAGGTGATTCTGCCCCTCTACTCCTTCTGCTCAGACCCCACCTGGAGTACTGCATCCAGTTCTGGAGCCCCTGTTACAAGAAGGACGTGGACATGCTGGAGGGTGTCCAGAGAAGGGCCACAAGGAAGACAAGAGGGGTGCAGCAGCTCTGCTATGAGCACAGACTGAAAGAGCTGGGACTGCTCAGGCTGGAGAAGAGGAAGTTCCAAGGTGACCTTCTTGTGGCCTTCCAGTATCTGAAGGAGGCCTACAAAAAAGCTGGGGAGGGACTTTTCAAGGTATCAGGGAGTGACAGGACTGGGGGGAATGGAGCAAAGTTGGAGGTGGGGAGATTCAGACTGGACGTGAGGAGGAAGTTGTTGAGCATGAGAGTGGTGAGAGCCTGGAATGGGTTGCCCAGGGAGGTGGTTGAGGCCCCATCCCTGGAGGTGTTTAAGGCCAGGCTGGATGAGGCTGTGGGAAGCCTGTTCCTAGGGTAGGGTGTCCCAGCCCATGGCAGGAGGGTTGGAACTAGCTGATCCTTGTGGTCCCTTCCAACCCTGACTGATTCTATGATTCTAGGAGTTAAAAAAGCCTGGCTGAGGCACTTGGTGCCATGATCTAGTTGATTGGCTGGGGCTGGGTGCTAGGTTGGACTGGATGATCTTGGAGGTCTCTTCCAACCTGGTTGATTCTATGATTCTATGAAAACCCACAACAACAACAAAAAAACAACAAAACAAACCAACCCAAAATGTTCCTAACAGTATTTCCTAACAAAAGCACACAGGGCACAAATGACAACGTGTTCAGTTGGCCTCTCTTCTAGGCCACACGGGAGAGGGAGAGACACTGAGCTTACACCAATGTGATGCACAAGGGTCAATCTGCTTACTGAAGCTAAGTGTGATACCTATACAGTGGAGTTTGGTAGAGGGGAGTGTACTTTTGATAGGCTTACAAAGCAGAGATGGGCTGTCCACACACACAAAGGCAAACCTGACCAACTACCCAACTTAATCCCCCTTGGCAACAACTTAGCCACAACACTGCTTGTTCCCAGGGCTGAGCAGCTCAGCTAAGATAGCAACCTCTCTGCCAGCCTCCAAAGGCCACTTCTCTGCAGCTGTGCCTCCTTAATCAGTATGACCTAAGTCTGTTCAGTTACTCTGCCTGTTCTTTTCACTTCAGTTCTGCTCAAACCCCAACAACACAGTAACCTAATAGGTTTAGAGAACAATCAAAGGAGGGGGAACTCCAGGGATAACTAACTGCACCCATCTTTCTGCCAAAATTTCCCTTCCAAGCTATGAGAAGCAGTTTCAAAAACACCAGCAATTTGGCAGCCCTGGATGATAGAAACTTGTTTCTTCTGTTGATGAACACATGCCCACTTTCCCAAAGAAGCAGTGTCACAACCCCCTGCCTGTTTTTCTACATACTTTGATGGTCACCATAAAAACAACATTTGCAACAGTCCCTAATGCCATCACCCAAACAACTCCTCACAAAGCTGGCGTCTTCTTTGGGCAGGAATAACTAGATGCAATCTGTGAGCAATGACAGAAGCTTTTGCTTTTGTTAATGGCCTCATAATTTTTAAGGTCCTGAAAATGGCAATCTGTTTAAAAAGGATTTTAAAAGAATCCAAGCCAACAAAGACACTGAATTCAAGGGACAGATATTCAGGGAAACCTGCTGAGGCTGCCTAAGCTTCAGCCAAAAATGTATCTCACTACTACAAAAGTAAGCTTCTCCTTGTTTACTCCAGTACAGTTGAAACTCTTGTTTTGGTAGCTTGATTGAGACACTGGACAACATGCCTAAGCTACTAGAAGGACAATCACAGAATCACAAAACATTAGAGGTCAGAAGGGAGCTCCAGAGGTCATCCAGTCCAACCTCCCTGTCAAGGCAGGATGTCCTAGGGTAGTTCACCCAGAAATGCATCCAGGTAGAATTTGAAAGTCTCCAGAGAAGGAAACTCCACAGCCTCTCTGGGCAGCCTGCTCCAGTGCTCTGGTACCTTCACTGTAATGAAGTTTCTCCTTAATGTTTGGGCAAAACCTTCTCTGCTCCAGTTTATAGCTGTTGCTCCCTGTCTTATTGCTGATCACTGAAAAGAGATTGGCCTCAACCACTTGACACCCACCTCTCAGATACTTGTACACATTGATAAGACCTTCTTATCAATGATAGCAGTTTCCATAGAGAAAGCAGTCTTAATCATAGAATCAACCAGGTTGGAAGAGAGCTCCAAGATCATCCAGGCCAACCTAACACTCAGCTCTATCCAATCAACTAGACCATGGCACTAAGTGCCTCATCCAGTCTCTTCCTGACCATCTTCAGGAATGGCAACTGCACCACCTCCCTTGGCAGTCCATTCCAAAGCCATATCTCTCTTTGTGAAGAATTTCCTCCTAATATCCAGCTTATACCTCCTCTGGCACAACTTGAGACTGTGTCTACTCATTCTGTGGCTGATTGCCTGGGAGAAGTGTCGTGGAAGACACCAATATCCCAGCAAATCCTTCTCTAAGGATTACTACACCTTGGCATTGGCCAAGCCTTGTTTCTTCAGTTCTCTGAACATTTTGCTTACATTTTTTGAGAGAAATAATAGTTCCACATCTGTTAGCTGTAAATATGCCTCTTTTTTTTGTAGTCATCCATTCTAAAGTGCCCCTCACTCTTTGCTGCTGCTGAAGAAACTGAAAAAGAAAGGGTCACAACCAACCAAAGTATAAAAAAATAAAAACAAACCCCTTGTTTTAAGGAAGTGATGGGAAAAACACACCCAGTGTGGACATCCAGCTCCTTACAACTTGGCAGAGTTAACTAGGTCATGCAAATGGGTCACCCCGCGATGGCAAGGATTGCAGTGTGGCCAGCTGCTGTGCCTCAGCTAACAGGGCAGGCAGTATCTTTTACAGTGGTCTCTCAAAAGACACACAGCCAGAACTGAGTCCCTCTGGCAGCCCCTACAAGGCATTAAGACACAACTTCCTCAGCACATTCAATGGAGATGATATTGCCTTTCTCTGAGCGGCGACTTGCTGCAGATGCAGAGTTGGACTACTCAGAGGATGGGTTATGTGGTCAGCACATTGTTTTCTACAGCCTATTTCCTTCTGGCTTTTGAGCAAAGTTATGGGTTACAGTCTACAATTCCTTGCCTATTTTCATCTGCTGATCTATACCATTCTGTATCTATAAATGTAGATATACATAGATATCAGAAATTGGGAGAGATTCACACAGAGCAATAACCATAGAACTATTTATAGGTATCTACACATCTCTAACCTATAGATACCTATATTTTACCTATCCATGAACTTTAACAGGCTTCAACTTCAAGCTTTTGTTGAAGACAAATGCTTCAGTGTGGTGACAGACAGGACATAAGCACAGGATGCAGCCCCAACCTTTCCTGCTTGCCTAAGCAGAGTCCTGACAGTTACTGTGGGATCAGCATTCTAAGCAATGCCTTTTGACTTGCAAGTGTTAGAAATATAATTATTAATGTAAGTATCTGACTGCAGCAAACTTCAGAAGCAAAGAATTACAAATTAAGCATTAAAATTGGGGAAAAGACCAATGAAGCAGCAAGAAGGGATGGGGAGGAGCAGGGATGACTAACAGGGGTGCAGGGCACTGACTCCCTGAGAGCTGAGGCAGAAGGATGGATGGGAACACATCCTGCAGCACAGCCCTGTGAAAAGAGGCTGAGGGTGCTGGGGGTGTGCAGCCTGCAGAAGAGGAGGCTTAGGATAGAGCTCATTGCTGTCTACAACTACCTGAAGGGAGGCTGTAGCCAAGTGGGGTTGGTCTCTTCTTCCAGGCAACCAGCAACAGAACAAGGGGACACAGTCTCAGGTTGTGCAGGAGGAAGTATAGGCTGGATGTTAGGAGGAAGTTGTTGGCAGAGAGGGTGATTGGCATTGGAATGGGCTGCCCAGGGAGGTGGTGGAGTCACCGTCCCTGGAGGTGTTGAAGCAAAGCCTGGATGAGGCACTTAGTGCCATGGTCTAGTTGAGTGGATAGGGCTGAGTGCTAGGTTGGCCTGGATGATTTTGAAGATCTCTTCCAACCTCCTTGATTCTAGGATTCTATGAACAGAGTGGGACAAACTGTTTAGTTGTTGGCTTTTTACCCCTCTCAGCAAACCAATGAATGATACAGATTTATGAAGCATTTAGAGCCATGGTCTAGTTGATTGCACAGGGCTGGGTGCTAGGTTGGACTGGATGATCTTGGAGGTCTCTTCCAACCTGCTTGATTCTGTGATTCTATGATGATTTTTGCCAGGACAACTGCCTGCAGGTGATGCAAAGAGCAGAGGATTACACCTCCATGAAGGGGGAGGGCACTCGTCACTGGGGGGAGGTTTGCTGGTTGTCTTTAAAAGACAGCTAGCCTGTGTTTTATAAATATGAAACAGGGTTCACTGCATAGCATTAATTTTCCTCGCAGAAAGTGAAGCACAAACCCCTGAGCCCTGTAAAAAAAAGCAAGCCACAAAAGCCGGCAGCTGCGCAGCACAGACACCCTGGAAAGCCACCGCCAATTCACACAGTAGCACTGCCAACACACAAGATAAGTTCAAGCTAGCGAGAACCAAATATTCACAGCAGGCAAATTCTCTCCATAGGATCTGCTGATCAGATGCAATGGTGAGCAGCTTGAATTTGGCCCACATCCATTCCTTTCATCTGCCACAATACTACACAAATATATTCTCACTGCATCCACGTCGCGAGCCGGACCTGCGGCTTGTGGCTGCGGAACACAGCCTTAGTCAGATGTGCCACAGCATGGCTGGGGTGAGAGATACACAGATAAACTCGGGGAGAGGGGGGGGGGGATAAAAGCAAGGCAAGCTGGATGTCTGCTCACTGAACAAAATGCCAAGGGCATGCCACTCCTGCGAGCTGGGGATATTATTAGTTGTCAGCAGCGCTGTGCCATTTCGCGGGACAGCTGCAGACAAACAGGTGGCCCTTCTGCATTTCTGGAACACTCAAATTTTCCCTCCTCTGGGAGAAACTGGAAGATTTCAAAAAGTAAAAGTAAAGAAATATATATATATATATATACAAACTGCTTTTCCAAGCAATTTCACAGGATCACAGGATGTTAGGGGTTAGGAAGGGATCTCCATAGATCATCGAGTCCAACCCCCCTGCCAGAGCAGGACAATCCTATCTAACACTGATCACAGAGGAACACATCCAGACAGGCCTTGAAAGGCTCCAGAGGAGGAGACAAAAACTCTTAAAAGCCCTTTTGCTCACTCCCCAAAAACTGTCTTCCTAATTCCCTCATTTTTCCACTGCATATAAATAATTAGTGAGGATAACTTACTTATGGCAAAGCAACACATCACAGGATCACAGGCTCACAGAATGTTAGGGGTTGGATGGGACCCAAGGAGTCCAACCCCCCTGCCAGAGCAGGACAACACTATCTAACACAGATCACAGAGGAACACATCCAGACAAGCCTTGAAAGTCTACAGAGAAGGAGACTCCAAAACCTCTCTGGGCAGCCTGTTCCAATCCTCTGTGACCCTTACAGTAAAGAAGTTTCCCCTTGTGTTGAGGCAGAACCTCTTTTGCTGCAACTTACACCCATTGCTGCTTGTCCTGTCCCAGGGAGCAGTGAGCAGAGCCTGTCCCCCCCTCCTGGCAGCCTTCAGATACTTAGAAACATTTATCAAATCCCCTCTCAGTCTTCTCTTCTCCAGACTAAACAGCCCCAGGTCTCTCAGCCTCTCCTCATAAGCCATGCCCTCCAGTCCTCTCATCATCCTTGTAGCCCTCTGCAGGACCCTCTCCAGCAGATATCTGTCTCTCTTAAACTGGGACCCCAAAACTGAACACAAGATGAGGTCTCGCCAGGGCAGAGTACTTGATCTTGACTGATTCACAAGCAGATGGAAAGGGAACATTGGAAAATCCAGTTCAAGTCCACTAGGAAAGAACTTGCATGAGAAAAGCTGGAAACTCTTAATATATGTATATATATATATGCATATACACACATATACACACACACACACACATATGTTTTACTCTTTAGGCTTTGCTGTGTATGTTTTAATACAGATGTTTTACTAGATATATGTTTTCATACACAGTTATCTACATCTATTTACTGTTGATACAGTAATTTAGTGTATGTACAGTAAAACTGCACTAAACACTGCTTTCCGTGGCAGATGAGCAGGTTTGGAAGGAACTCAACTGTAGTCATGACACATTTAGACACATAGGATGCTTAATCTCCAAGAGACAAGGGATGACAGCACCCCAGAACTGAAGGCAATCTCCACAGGAATGGTGAAGGAAGTCAAGGCTGCATGCACCCTAAAAAGACACTGGTAATAGCCTCACCTAATGAAAACTCAATGCTCCCTGGGGATAAACAGAAGGAGAGTGACCCCGGGAGCAGGGAGGGAAAGTAGGACTTACCAACTCAGCAGCCTGACCTGATCCTTGCCTCCTAGAGGGCAATCACCCTGCAGAGCAGCAGGACTGACAACCGGCTGGGAGCTGCACAGCTGTGGCTGGTGGGGGCTGAACACCCCCCTCCTAAACTCCACCTCCAGCCACCCCCAGGGCAGCAGCACAGCCCCAATACCCTAAAACCATGTGAGGTGCTGGCTGGCACATGACAGCAGCTCCCCTCCTGGCACCTGCACAGGCAGAGAGCAGCAAAAGAGGGGAATTTATCAGCCTGGGGGGAATGCTGTGAGCCCCAAAGGCAAGACATAAGTCCAGAGAATAAACAGGGAGGTGATCAGATGAAACCAGCAGGAGTAAGAAACACAAACACTGCCAGGAGATGAAACTGTACCACTGCCAAGGTGGGGCTGCAGGAAGAGCAGGGAGAAGGGCCAGGCTTGCCAGGAGCACCAGCAGGCCAGGCAGCCTGGTGAGCAGCGTCTTTAAGAGCTCAGTAGAGAAGATGGTGTTTGCAAAGCTTGGTTTGCAAAGAAAGCCAGGCATTTTCAGCTTCTTTTAGGGCAATCAACAAGAAAGCATCTTGTCTCCTCAACCAACAGCTTCACATCCCTAACAAAAAACACCTTAAAAGTTCAGTGAAGAAAATGGGTCTGTTGGGAGCACAGTGCAAGTACACAAAACGTGAGTGGAAACAGCCTCGAGTTGCACCAAGGGAGGTTTAGGTTGGATATTAGAGGAAACTTCTTCACTCAAAGGGTTCTCAAACACTGGAACAGGCTCCCCAGGAAGGTGGCTGAATCTCCATCACTGGAGGTGTTTTCAAGGCACAGAGATACGGTGCTGAGGGACATGGCTTAGCAACAGTCTTGGTAGAGTTAGGATAATGATTGGACTTGATGATCATAAAGTTCTTTTCCAACCAAAATGATTCTGTGGTTCTGTGTTACCAGAAAGTGCAAACATGGCTCTAAGCAATCTAAGACTGCCAGGTGATGTTCAGTACCAGATCCTGAAGATCAAGATAGAAATGCTAAATTCTTACCAGGGCACTTAGATCCTGCTGCTTCCAACTAGGCTTACTAGGTTGGAAAACTGCAAGTACCCACAGCAAGAAAATTGTGCACAACTGTGATACCACTGCTTTGGTAGTATAAAACTTGCTCTCCTCTGATAGTGTAAAGGGAAAGTTGGGCAAAGGAAATAGAATCATAGAATCAGCCAGGTTGGAAGACACCTCCAAGATCATCCAGTCCAACCTAGCACCCAGCCCTGTCCAGTCATCTAGACCATGGCACTAAGTGCCTCATCTGTCTTTGCTTGAGCACCTCCAGGGACAGTGACACCACCACCTCCCTGGACAGCCCATTCCAATGCCAATCACTCTCTCTGGGAAGAACTTCCTCCTAACATCCAGCCTAGACCTTCCCCAGCACAACTTAAGACTGTATCCCCTTGTTCTGTTGTTGGTTGCCTGGAGAAGAGACCAACCCCACCTGGCCACAGCCTCCCTTCAAGTAGTTGTAGGCAGCAATAATCATAGAATCATAGAATAGAATCATAGAATCAACCAGGTTGGAAGAGACCTCCAAGATCATCCAGTCCAACCTAGCACCCAGCCCTAACCAATCAACTAGACCATGGCACTAAGTGCCTCATCCAGTCTTTTCTTGAAGACCCCCAGGGACGGTGCCCCCACCACCTCCCTGGGCAGCCCATTCCAATGGGAAATCACTCTCAAAATGTATCTCATTCATTTTTTCAGCATTCAGCAAAATGTCTTGCTAATAAAACCATACAATGGTTTGGATTGAATGTCTTGCTAATAAAACCATACAATGGTTTGGATTGAATGTCTTGCTAATAAAACCATACAATGGTTTGGATTGAAAGGGAACATCTCATTTCAACTCTTCTGCCATGAGCAAGGACACCTCCTACAAGACCTGGTTGTTCAAGGCCCCCTCCAGCCTGGTTTTGAACACTCCCAGCCTTGTTGCTACCACAGCTTCTCCAGGCAACCAATTCAGTACCTCCCCACCCTTATAGGAAGATTTTTTTCCTCATGTTTAATATAAATCAAGCTTCTTCCAGTTTGAAGCCATTACCCCTTAGCCTGTCACTTCATGTTTTGTCCAAAGCTCCTCTCCATTTCTCCTAGAGGCCCCCTTCAAATACTAGAAGACTGCTAGAAGGTGTCCCCAGAGCCTTCTCTCCTCCAGGATGAACCCAAACTCTCTCAGCCTGTCTTCCTCAGAGAGGTGTTCCAGCCCTCTGATCACCTCCTCTGGATCCAAACTTTGAGACAGTTCTCTTTATTCCAGTTTTACTTCAATAATTCAATGTCCTTCTTGTGGACACCCCACCAGAGCAGAGCAGAGCAGGAGAATCCTCTCCCCATGCTTCTTTTGATGCATTTTTGAGAAAATCTGAAGTACAGCAGCAATGCTGAATCTTAAGAACCTCTCTGATGTTCTCCTGAATCTGTCCTTCACCATCAGATTATTTCTTTTCCAAGGTCTCTGCCCTGTAACAGATTTCAGCCACATTTCTAAGCTTCTTATATGATGCAGCATATTATTGTCATTTGTATGATGCCTGTAACTAAAATCCCCAAGCCGCTGGAGCAGGTGCAGAGAAGGGCGACGAGGCTGGGGAGAGGTCTGGCAAACAAGACCTGTGAGGAGCAGCTGAGGGAACTGGGGGTGTTTAGTCTGGAGAAGAGGAGGCTGAGAGGGGACCTTATTGCCTTCTACAACTACCTAAAAGAAGGCTGTAGTGAGGCTGGAGCTGGTCTCTTCTCCCCAGTTACTAATGACAGGACAAGAGGAAATGGCCTCAAGCTGCATCAGGGGAGGTTTAGGTTGGATGTTGGGAGGAAGTTCTTTACTGAGTGGGTGGTCAGGCACTGGAACAGGCTGCCCAGGGAGGTGGTGGAGTCACCATCCCTGGAGGTGCTTAAAAGGAGAGGGGATGTGCTGCTTGAAGCTATGGTCTAGTGATGAAGGATGCTGGGATGAAGGGTGGACTGGATGATCCTGGTGGTCCTTTCCAACCATAGCGATCCAGAGTGATGAGATGTTGTGCTGAGGGATTTGATTTAGTCAAGGACTTGTCAGTGTGAAACTAATGATTGGACTCAACGAGCTGGAAGGGCTTTTCCAGTCTAAGAACTTCTGTGATTCTGTGATTCTGTGAATGTCTGTATTGTGTATAAGAAAGGCAAGTGCAAGGAGTTCAGAATACACAATGGCACTGCAGGTCCTGGGCTGGCAGTGAACATTTCCTGCTGGGTGCAGAACAGATGATTTATCTTATTTCTGCATATTTTAAACATGAGCTTAAAGTCCTGTGGCATGATGTAAAGCAGGGAAGAGACACTGTGGCCAGGAAAAGGAGAAGTATGTCAGGGAAAGAGAAAATAATGGGGAGGGAAGAAAGAAAACAATGCCTTCAACTCAACAGGCAAATGAAAACCACGGAGGGTTGGGAGTGTGAGCACAAGGCTGACCCTATGACTTCACTTGATAAGAAGGTCCTGATACTTCTCCTTGCTGCAGCAGCTCATTGTCCCTGAAGGCACAAATAAGGCATTTAAACAAAGAGGAGCTCAGCTGACATTTTTGTCTTTGGAGGACAGAGCAATGAGATGATGTGCATTCTCTCAGATCTGCCCAAGCCAAGATACACCCTGAGTGAGATGGCTTTGTTTACAGCAATGAAGATGGAATCAGGGGCAGGCAGGGGAAAGAACTCAAAGCGTTTTCAGGCTATTCACGGTCTCTAATGCTGATGAAGTCACAGCCAGATGTCAGATTTCAGAGGAGCTGCCTATCTGATGCCCCATTCTCTTGTGGCAACCATGTTATGGCCAAGAAAGAGGTCATTTCCCTGCCATCCCCTCTCCGCAGTACAGGATAACAGCACTTGTGAGCATTTGGCCCTCAGTTTCATGACTTCTGTTACTCATTCTTCACAGTTTTGATGACTCAAGCCCACCAAGATGGAGGTTTAAAAACAAGCTTCATGCACAGCCTTTAAAAACAAGCTTCATGCACAGCCAAGTGCAACCAAGCACTCCTAGAAACCACTAGGAATTCACCTTGCAAATCCAGAGTCAGATGGGTAGAAACACAAGGGCAGGTGAAACACCACCCAAAAAAGGCAAAGTCTGCTTCCTTCTGCCACGGTGGAAAAGACTCCTATTTATCTCTCTCTGTATTGTTGGTTGGGCTATGAAGTGGGTCAACACAAACTTTAGTGCAGAGTGGGTTGGGGACAGAGCTATAAAAAAAGTGAGAATGTTTTCATGTTCTGAGTGCAACTGGAGCTCAGTGTTTGAGGTGTCTACCTCTTCTCACCCATCCTTCTGGCAGTAATTGTGCTGTCTACCTGAAGGAAGGTGGGGGGGGGGAAAGGTCATGAAGTCAAATTTGACCTTTACTTGCACTCACATTTTGTGTGCTGGGAGTATGACTAAGCTAAACACACAAGGAACCCTAAAAACATAGAATCATAGAATCAAATAGCTTGGAAGAGACCTCCAAGATCATCCAGTCCAACCTAGCACCCAGCCCTAGCCAATTAACCAGACCATGGCACTAAGTGCCTCATCCAGGCTTTGCTTCAACACCTCCAGGGACGGCAACTCCACCACCTCCCTGGGCAGCCCATTCCAATGCCAATCACTCTCTCTGCCAACAACTTCCTCCTAACATCCAGCCTAGACCTACTCTGGCACAACTTGAGACTGTGTCCCCTTGTTCTGTTGCTGGTTGTCTGGGAGAAGAGGCCACCCCCCACCTGGCTACAGCCTCCCTTCAGGTAGTTGTAGACAGCAATGAGGTCACCCCTGAGCCTCCTCTTCTGCAGGCTGCACACCCCCAGCTCCCTCAGCCTCTCCTCACAGGGCTGTGCTCCAGGCCCCTCACCAGCTTTGTTGCCCTTCTCTGGACACCTTCCAGCACCTCAACATCTCTCTTGACTTGAGGAGCCCAGAACTGGACACAGCACTCAAGGTGTGGCCTGACCAGTGCTGAGTACAGGGGCAGAATAACCTCCCTTGTCCTGCTGGCCACACTGCTCCTGATGCAGGCCACAGGAAACTGTCTGCTCTCTGTTCTCAGTACATCCCTGTGGCTGCTGCCCCCACAACTGAGCTCTACAGCAAGATACAAATATTCACAACTAAATAGAGTGTGATGTTTTCTACCTTTGCTTTATTTGTGTGCAATTATCAGGACACTGTAAAGCATTAAGGAAGTCTAATAATGGATTTAGGAGATCTCAAAAGCAGTCATCTCAAACAAGCTGCTTCAAGCAAACAAAACAAAACCCCCCAAAACCCATGAACTTTAAATCTAGAGTTACAAGTCATAAGACCTACTGCTTCAGACACTCTGAAAATAAAAGCAGTCCCCAAGTCACTGGGGTCCCAAAAATGGGACCACCAAAGAAACTAACTTGAGCATTAAAAATGGGAGAGTACAGTTTTCACTAAAAGTACTGTTAAAGCTTATCACAGAATGACAGAGGTTGGAAGAGTTCCCTGGGGATCAAGTCCAACCCCACTGCCAAAGCAAGATCACCTAGGGAGGGCCATGTGGGAATGCATCCAGGTGGGTCTTGATAGCCTCCAGAGAAGGAGACCCCACAGCCTCCCTGGACAGCTTGTTCCAGTGCTCTGTGACCCTTACAGTAAAGAAGTTTTTTTCTCACATTGAGGTAGAACTTCCTGTGCTCCAGTTTGTATGCACTGCTCTTCATCCTATCATAGGGCATCACTGCAAACAGACTGGCACCTTCTTAACACCCACCCTTCAGATGGCCACAGACATTAAAAAGATCCCATCTCAGCCCTTTCTTCTACAGACTAAACAGCCCCAGGTCTCTCGAGCCCTCCTCATCAGACATATGTTTCAGTCCCTTAATCATCCTTGTAATCATCCATTGGATTCTCCAGCGGATTCCTGTCCCTTTTCAACAGGGGAGCCCAGAACCAGACACAGCACTCCAGATGTGTCCTCACCAGGGCAGAGTACGAGAGGAGGAGAACCTCCCTTGACCTGCTGGCCACACTCTTCTTAATGCACTCCAGGAGATCGTTTGCTTTCTTGGCCAGAACAGCACATTGCTGTCCTGTGGATAACTTATTGTCCCCCCAGGACTCCAAGATCATGGAGCTGCTTTCTGCAAGTCAACCCCTAATCAGTGCCAGTGCATGGGGTTGTTCCTCCCCAGGATTCCACATTTAGTCTTGTTGAAACTCATTAGGCTTCTCTTTGCTCAGCTTTCTCATCTGTCCAGATCATAGAATCATAGAATCAACCAGGTTGGAAGAGACCTCCAAGATCATCCAGGCCAACCTAGCACCCAGCCCTATCTAGTTCCATGGAACCAAGTGCCTCATCCAGTCTTTTCTTGAAAACCTCCAGGGATGGTGACTCCACCACCTCCCTGAGCAGCCCATTCCAATCTGTTGGGCACCTCATTACAAGAAGGATGTGGAGGTGCTGGAAGAAGTGCAGAGGAGAGCAATGAAGCTGGGGAAGGGCCTGGAGAATAAATATTACGAGGAGTGACTACGGGAGCTGGTTAGTGTGAAAAAGTGGAGGCTGAGGAGAGACCTCATCACTATCTACAGCTACCTGAAAGGGCATTGTGGAGAAGTTGCTGCTGGTCTCTTCTCACAGGTAATTATCATAGAATCATAGAACCATAGAATCAACCAGGTTGGAAGAGACCTCCAAGATCATCCAGGCCAACCTAGCACCCAGCCCTAGCCAATCAACCAGACCATGGCACTAAGTGCCTCATCCAGGCTTTTCTTGAACACCTCCAGGGACGGTGCCTCCACCACCTCCCTGGGCAGCCCATTCCAATGCCAATCACTCTCTCTGGCAAGAACTTCTTCCTAATATCCAGCCTATACCTACCCTGGCACAACTTGAGACTGTGTCCCCTTCTTCTGTTGCTGGTTGCCTGGGAGAAGAGGCCACCCCCCACCTGGCTGCAATGCCCCTTCAGGTAGTTGTAGACAGTAATAAGATCACCCCTGAGCCTCCTCTTCTCCAGGCTAAACAGGCCCAGCTCCCTCAACCTCTCCTCATAGGATTTGTGCTCCAGGCCCCTCACCAGCTTTGTTGCCCTTCTCTGGACATGAGATAGAACAAGAGGGAATGGCCTCAAGCTGCAACTGGATAGGTTTAGACTGGACATTAGGAAACATTTTTCCAGGCAAGAATGGTCAGGCATTGGAAAGGGCTGCCCAGGGAGGTGCTGGAGTCATCAACCCTGGATGTGTTTAAAAGCCATTTGGATGTGGTGCCTGAGGATATGGTTGTAGAGTAGAACTATGGGTTGGACTTGATGATCCAAGGGGATTTTCCCAATTGGAATGTTTCTGTGATTCTGTGATCTCACCAAATGGCAGCACAGCCTGATGGGGTGACAGCCACTTCTCCCAGCTTTGAACCAGCCACAAACAAAGCCTCTCCCAACCATGAAGCACGACAGAACCCAGGACACTCACATCTCCTTGTATACCATGTCACTCACAATGTCACAGGAAGAAAGTTTCCCTGGGCACAGAGGGAGCTTGCAGCTCCCTACACACACACAAAGGACAACAAACCAAACAACTTCATAGATTAATCAAATTGAATCACATCCTGAGCGGCATACCCAAAAAGCACACCCCTGGGGCAAGCCAAAGGAACTCTGCAAATAGCTGAAGCTCCAACACAAACAAAGCCTTTTACAAGTTGAGTACAACCATCAGCTACAACCAAAGAGTGCAGAACAAACCTTTGCTTTTCCTGACCGCTGCAGAGGCGACTGTGTGTCAAGCCATGGGACAACAGATGCTTCTCAAAAGCTATTTGTATGCTTTGCTGCTAAGGTACCCCACTACAGTGGCAGTGAAGATCACCTATGCAAAGCAAATCTGTGTGCTGAAATCTCCTCAGTGCCTTCCTTAATGAAGAGGTCTACTAAAAGCTGCTAAGCTTTTTCACACGCCCTACCTTCCTTTCTCTGCCTACAGATTCCAAGCTTCATGGGATCCCTTTGATCACATCTGATATCTTAGGGCACTGTTACCCAATGCCTGCTTTCTATATTTTGACTTGACTGCTGTGAAAATAATCTCCTTTTCCAGGAAGAGCAATGTTGACTATTCCAGGGAGCCTGCTGCAGGGAAACGTCAGAAGCAAATTGCCACAGGACCTTTGGGATGGAGTGAAGCTAATAGAGGAGGAAAAACCCCCAGAATTTGTGCATCTACACCTGAGGGTCATTAATTCCCTGACCAGCATAACCTATTATGAACCAATATAAGTAACTTAAAACAGGAACATTCAGAGATGACAGTCTGAAAATAGAGAATCATAGAATCAGCCAGGTTGGAAGAGACCTCCAAGATCATCCAGGCCAACCTAGCACCCAGCCCTGGCCAATCAACCAGACCATGGCACTAAGTGCCTCATCCAGGCTTTGCTTCAAGACCTCCAGGGACGGTGCCTCCACCACCTCCCTGGGCAGCCCATTCCAATGCCAATCACTCTCTCTGACAACAACTTCCTCCTAACATCCAGCCTAGACCTCCCCTGCCACAACTTGAGACTGTGTCCCCTTGTTCTGTTGCTGGTTGTCTGGAAGAAGAGACCAACCCCACCTGGCTACAGCCTCCCTTCAGGCAGTTGTAGACAGCAATGAGCTCTGCCCTGATCATCCTCTTTTCTAGGCTGCACACCCCCAGCTCCCTCAGCCTCTCCTCATAGGGTTTGTGTTCCAGGCCCCTCACCAGTTTTTTTGTCCTTCTCTGGACACCTTCCAGCACCTCAACATCTCTCTTGAATTGAGGAGCCCAGAACACGACACAGCACTCAAGGTGTGGCCTGACCAGTGCTGAGTACAGGGGCAGAATAACCTCCCTTGTCCTACTGGCCACACTGTTCCTGATGCAGGCCAGGATGCCATTGGCTCTCTTGGCCACCTGGGCACACTGCTGGCTCATGTTCAGCTACTATCTATCAGTACCCCCAGGTCCCTTTCTGCCTGGCTGCTCTCAGCCACTCAGTCCCCAGCCTGTAGTGCTGCTTGGGGTTGTTGTGGCCAAAGTGCAGAGCCCTGCACTTGGCCTTGTTAAATCTATCCCATTGGCCTCTGCCTACCCATCCAGCTTGTCTAGGTACCTGTGCAGGGCTCTCCTACTTTCCAACAGATCAACACCTGCTCCTAGCAGGCTGTTTCTAGTTCTCCTCTCTCACTACATCCAAAGCAGATGTCAAGGACAAGGAGAAAAATAGTAGCTGGAAATAAGCAATAGTGAGACTTACACCTGATGATTTTCAGATACAGCAGAACCTACTTAATCATAGACATGAAGTTGTATTGGAGTTATAGTCTCAGTTCTTACTTTGCTCTGGTCATTTATCAGATGTCTTCCTACTCAGCCACTTGACTTCATTCAGGATGTGTAATCCAGGATAATGCAAAGTTTTAATGGAAATATGTGCATGATAAATCTCATTTGAAAGGTTTTGCTCCATGCAGCTGTATTGAACAACCCAAGCACAAAACTTTGACCATCCAAAGCCAGACAACAGATGATGTTGTGTATAATGCATTTGTAAGGTTTCAAACCATAAAGGTAGAAAAAAATCCAGTACATAAAGTTGAAATCAATTCAACATGAAACTTTTGGAAGTGACTCATAGAATGCTTTGGGATGGAAGGGATCTCAAAGATTATCTAGTTCCATCCTCCCTGGTATTGGCAGAGATGCCTTCCACTAGACCAGGTTGCTCTTTGGTTGATCAGAGATTAATCACTTGCTTTTTAAAACACTATTACCCAATGTCTTGAGCCACCCAATCCTGATTAAAATGTGCATTCTAAAATATGATCCCAGAGAACTGAAACTCCTTGGATGTCAGTCTGGTACATATTTTTCTGAAGAACTGAATGTAGAATGATTTGGGTTGGAAGAGTCCTTAAGAATCATCTAGTTTCAGCTCCTCTGTCATGGGCAGGGACACTTCCACTAGCCCAAGCTCCTCAAAGCCTCATCCAACCTGGCTTTTGACACCTCCAGGGAGAGGGCACCCACCATATCCCTGGGCAACCTGTTCCAGTGTCTCACCAGCCTCACTGTAAAGAATTTCTTCCTAATACCCAGTCTCAATTTCTCCCCTTTCATCTTAAAGCCATTGCCCTTCTTCCTCCAAGCCCTTGTGAAAAACATGAGCCCTGCCTGGCAGTGTCATTACACTTCTTCTAATGGCAGCAGCTGCTATTAACATGACTTTACATTCTTGCCTCTTCCTTTTGTGTATTGTGTTCTCTTTTGCCTGGGATTGTTTAGCCTGGAGAAGAGGAGGCTCAGGGGAGATCTTATTGCTGTCTACAACTACCTGAGGGGTGGCTGTGGCCAGGAGGAGGTTGCTCTCTTCTCTCAGGTGGCCAGCACCAGAACAAGAGGACACAGCCTCAGGCTGTGCCAGGGGAGATTTAGGCTGGAGGTGAGGAGAAAGTTCTTCACTGAGAGAGTCATTGGGCACTGGAATGGGCTGCCCGGGGAGGTGGTGGAGTCGCCGTCCCTGGAGCTGTTCAAGGCAGGATTGGACATGGCACTTGGTGCCATGGTCTGGCCTTGAGCTCTGTGGTAAAGGGTTGGACTTGATGATCTGTGAGGTCTCATCCAACCTTGGTGATACTGTGTGATACTGTGATACTGTGATACTGTATATTAAGAAAAGCTGCCTTCCATTTTAAGCCAGCAAACAGCAACAGTCGGCCAACACTTGGGACTTCTCTCCTCAAAGAGATGCAAGGTTCAGGATACTCCATAGCCAGAGCTGTTGGAAGGCCTCTGCATCCCAATGGCCAAGCACAACTGCTGTAGGTGGGCCTCAAAAGATGCAAGCAAGCTGCCTGTGGAGGCCAGGGGGCTGGCAGTAGCTGTTAAAGTCGGACCGAATCTTTACTCCCCAAGGCAAGCAGCAGAACAGCAAAACCGCCAAGGAGGACTCATTCCTGCTCAGTTCATGACCTCTGCAAAAAAAAAAGGCAACAAATTCCATTTCTCCTTTCCCATTAAACATCTACTCTTTATTGCCAGGGAATATGTTTTAATAATCTGTGGTGTTCAAGGTTTGATAAACATCAGAAATCTCTTTACTGCTGTTACATGATACCTGACATACATTTTCCTCCCACTCACTGCTTTGCCTTTTCATGCCAGCATTACATAAACCACATTGAAGTTCTTCAAGGTACAGGTTGGGAGTTCCTTGCAAATCCTTCTAAAAGAAGCAGTTTGAGTCCAAAGAAATTTGTGTTTTGGTTTAGTTTGGTTTGGTTTCTAATTGGCTTTTTGTACTGAATGACTTTCCAGCACATTCCAGTTGAAAAACCTACATTACTGTTTTTATTTTCACTAAAAGATGTCTAGAATGATTTCAGGAAGAAAAATGAAGGGGGACAAAAGTCAGGGGAAGTGATTCTTCCCTTGTACTCAACACTGGTCAAGCCACACCTTGAGTGCTGTGTCCAGTTCTGGGCTACTCTATTCAAGAGAGATGTTGAACTGCTGGAAGGTGTCCAGAGAAGGGCAATGAAGCTGGTGAGGGGCCTGGAGCACAGCCCTGTGAGGAGAGGCTGAGGGAGCTGGGGGTGTGCAGCCTGCAGAAGAGGAGGCTCAGGGCAGAGCTCATTGCTGTCTACAGCTACCTGAAGGGAGGCTGTAGCCAGGTGGGGTTGGGCTCTTCTGCCAGGCAAGCAGCAACAGAACAAGGGGACACAGTCTCAAGTTGAGTCAAGGAGGTCTAGGCTGGATGTTAGGAGGAAGTTGTTGGCAGAGAGAGTGATTGGCATTGGAATGGGCTGCCCAGGGAGGTGGTGGAGTCACCATCCCTGGAGGTGTTCAAGGAAAGGCTGGATGAGGCACTTAGTGCCATGTACCTGTTGTTTCTGGAATTTCCAGAGATCATCAAGTCCAACCCTTCTGTCAAAGCAGGATCACCTTGGATACTCCACACAGGAATGCATCCAGGTGGGTTTTGAAGGTCTCCAGAGAAGGAGACTCCACAACCTCTCTGGGCAGCCTGTTCCAGAGCTTGGTCACTCTCACTGTAAAGAAGTTTCTCCTCATGTTGAAGTGGAACCTTCTCTGTTCCAGTTTGTAGTTGTTGTTGCTTGTCTTATTGCTGTTGACCACAGGGAAGAGATTGGCCCCACTTGTCACCCACCCCTCAGACACTTCCACACTTTGATGAAATCTCCTCTCAGCCTTCTCTCTGGAGACTAAACAGCCCCAGGGCTTTCAGTCTCTATTCCTAGGGGACATCATCCTCGTGGCTCTCCATTGGACTCTTTCCAGCAGGTCCCTGTCTCTCTTGAACTGAGGACTCCAAAACTGGACACAGTAGTCATCAGGGCAGAGTAGAGAGAGAGAAGAACCTACCTAGCCCTTCTGGCCACACTTTTCCTGATGCACCCCAGGATGTCATTGGCTCTCTCGGCCATGAGGGCACACTGCTGGCCCATGCAGAACTTGCTGCCCACCAGCACTCCAAGGTCTCTCTCCACAGAGCTGCTTCCCAGCAGGGCACCCCCAACCTATCCTGGTGCCTGTTGTTATTCCTCCCCAGAAGGAGGACCCTGCACTTGTGCTTATTGAACTTCATGTGGTTAGAGTGGAGATGGCAGAAACAGCTCGTCATACTTCTTGGCAGAGGGGAAATAAAGGGGAAACAAACCACTTATCACTGATACTTCTCCCCTACAATCTCAGTTTATCACACAATCACAGAATGCCAAGGGCTGGAAGAGACCTCCACAGATCAACCAATCCAAGGCCCCTGCCAGAGCAGGATCTCCTATACCAGATCACACAGGAACACATCCAGGTGGGTTTTGAATATCTCCAGAGAGGGACACTCCACAACCCCCCTGGGCAGCCTGCTCCAGTGTTCTGTCACCCTCACAGGGAAAAAATCCTCTTCATGTTTAAATGAAACTTCCTATGCCTCAGCTTCCACTCACTGCCCCTTATCCTGTCACTGAACATCAGCTATCAGAGCCTGTCTCCTGGCACTCACCTTGCACATATTGATAAACACTGATGCAGTCACCTCTCAGTCTCCTCCAAGCAGCAGAGCCCCAGCTCCCTCAGGCTCTCCTCGCTAAAGAGATGTTCCATTCCCTCCATCATCTTTGTGGCTCTGCACTGGACTCTCTCAAGCAGTTCTATGTCCCTCTTGAACTTGGGGGCCCAGAACTGAATACAGTACTCCAGATGTGGCTTCACCAGGGCAGAGTGAGGGACAGGAGAACCTCTCTCGACCTACTAGCCACAGCCCTTCTAATACACCCCAGAATGGCATTGCCCCTCCTGGCCACAAGAGCACATTGGTGGCTTTCTGCTCTAACCTGACCTGGGATTGTCTTTTCCTTAGTAAAGGAAAGCAGCTGCACTATGCTTATAATTCAGCTTACCTTGGTATAACCTGTGGCTCCTGCTCAGAACAGTCACAGGTCAGGTTAGCAGAGATGCTTATGCACCCTCAAGCAATAAGCTTCCAACTCCTCAACTGCTGCTTCCACATTCTATAGATTGGTGTAAAATTTAGCTGACGAGAATGCATAAATAGGTTGGACTAATTTAGCTGATGAGAATGCATAAATAGGTTGGACTATGGGTTGGGTGATCTTGGAGGTCTTTTCCAACCTGGTTGATTCTGTGATTCTATGAATTTAAAGCAAATATGATTTTTTCCCCTTCTCCTCAACAGAGTTAAGTCTGTTGATCAGCAAGAGGTGTCTCTAGACAGCAGAACCAGTGGAGTCCAGCAAGATTATTAAGCCAGGCTTCACAGGCCATGAAAGCAGCTGTACTAGGTCCCGAGCCAAGAAGAGGCTGCCAGCAATTTAGCTGATTTAAAGCACTGCAGAGCCCAGTTCCCAGCCAGCTCACATGTCTCCAAACCCCTCCTGCAGGCACAGATTTCTAGAGGATGCAAATGTTACACATGGCTACCCAAAATCAGCTCAAGGCCAGCAGGACTTACTGGCTTTGGCAAGCACCTCTAGACTGCCCTAGTGACTGGGGAACATTCATTAGACCCAGCATTGCCTTGCTGGAGTGCATGGACCGAGCTGAGGCTCAGCACTGTGCTGAAGCTTGTCAGCTCTTTTATCTGGAGACCCTGCCAAGACCTAGCTGGGGTTTACAAAGGTCAACAGGCATCCAAATATAGGGGCTACAGAGCCATGCAACCACCTGAGGTGACATGAGAACACTGCCCAAACTGCAGCACAGGGAACCCAACCACCCAGGAGGTACCAGGCCCTAGGGACACCTGTTCTTTGTACCTGTGCACATATATGCCAGTCAGCCTGGAGATGCAAAGGGGCTTCAGCATGCTTCATGGTCTATGACAGCAGCCAGCCTGGAAAGCCAGCTAGCACAAGAGCAGCACCCACTTTCTGGGGCCTTTGGGCTACTTGGAAATCCCTACACGTGCTAGGATGCACTGCTAAACTGACTTCATGCCTTTGGGCCATTTGCCTCTGAATGGGAAAGGCACTGGCATGGAGCAGCTCTCCTGCAAGAATCATCCTGTGGCTAGGCTCATCCAGGATGATAGATGCTGCTGCCAAACCCCAGCAGGCTGTTCAGGGAGTTGCCCACACCCACAACACAGAGGTTATCCAGGATTTTTCCATTCTCTGGCATATCCTAAACTCCACCTTCCATTCTCCTGAACAGAGCAGTTGACTCTTTTTCCTCTTATTTACTTCCTACCCACTTCCTAACCTCAGTTTGGCACTTTTATTGCTGCAGCTATTATTCTGAAGTTATAAAAGGACAAGATTGTTTGTACACTGTCATAAAAAAAGAGAGTAAATCATATTGAAAGCTATGATGGAGAATACTGACCACAGTCTTTGAAGGCCTTGGTCTGAAATTTGCTTGCACAGTTGTTTGCATGCAGGCTTGAATGCTGGACTTCCAGCATGGCTCACAGAACTTCAGCCAAACAAAACAGAACAAGCAAGGTGAGCTACTCTGGGGAAGATGTAAACCAGCTGCAGGAGCAACCAAGAACACCATGACCCTAGCATAAGACAGACATGGAACTGCTGGAATGGGTCCAGGGGAAGGCCATGAAGATGATGAGGGTTGAAGGACGTCCCCTGTGTGGACAAGCTGAGAGAGTTGGGGTGTCTCAGCCTGGAGAAGGCTTTGGGGAGACCTTATAGCAGCCTTCCAGTACCTGAAGGGGGGCTACAAGAAAGCCAAGAAGGGACTTTTGAAAGGGCTTGCAGTGACAGGACAAGGGGTAATGGATCAAAGCTTCAGGAGGGCAGGTTTACACTGGAGATTAGAAAGAAATTCTTTACAGTGAGGGTGGTGAGACACTGGCACAGGTTGCCCAGGGACACTGTGGATGCCCCCTCCCTGCAGGTGGGCAAGGCCAGGTTAGATGAGTCCTTGAGCAACCTGCTCTAGTGGAAGGTGTCCCTGCCCACGGCAGGGAGGTTGGAACTAGATGATCTTTAAGGATTTTTCCAACCCAAATCATTCTGTGAATCAGTTCTTCAGAAAAACCATGTACAAGGAGGTTCAGTTCTCTGAGATCATACTTCAGAAAGTAAAACTTAATCAGGATTGGGTGGCTCAAGAGGTTGGGTCATAGCATTTTAAAAAGCAAGTGATTAATCTCTGATCAAGCAGAGAGCAAGGACTAAAGAGCACTTAAGGTCTCAAACACCCCTGGGACCTATCCGACAGTCTAATACTGTGGGTGCTGACCCTAGGCAGAGGTTGGATTTGTGTTTTCTCATGCACAGTCCTCACGCTCATGAGAAGCCTCCTCGAAATTTCACTAGAACTACTCCATCAGCCTGCTCAGAAGTCTGCACTGCAGTTATGAAGACCCAAAGGCAGTCAGATCCCAAGTGTGCTGACACCACTGTGCTGACAAATACTTTACAGAATCATAAAACCATTCTGGTTGGAAAAGACTGAGTCCAACTATTACCTAACTTGACCAAGTCTGGCACAAAACCATGTCCCTTACTGCTCTGTTTCCTTTCTAACTGCATCTATGTGTTGTTACTTAATTAGGAACTGCTGAAGGCAAAGATTTCAGGTGCCATGGAGCACCTAGCATAAAAGGGATGAGGTGATTCACAACACTAATACTTAGCAGGGAAGCAGATTTTCATCACTGCTGACTGTACCATTCAAGGATCTGAGGCAGTCAGGCATTGAGGCCAGGCATATCTGAAGATCAAGCTCCTAAATTCTCTTCAAACTCATCATCATCTTTGGGTTGTTTAGTTTTGAGAAGAGAAAACTGCAAGGGGATTTCACCAATGTCTATAAGTACCTGAGGGGTGGGTGTCAAGTGGCTGGGGCCAATCTCTTTTTAGTGGTGCACAGTAATAAGACAAGGAACTACAGCTACAAACTGGAACAGAGAAGGTTTCAGCTCAACATGAGGAGAAACTTCTTTACAGTGAGGATGACAGAGCCATGGAACAAGATGCCCAGAGAGGTTGTGGAGTCTCCTTCTCTGGAGACTTCCAAATGCTGCCTGGATGCATTCCTGTGTGAACTACCCTAGGGGATCCTGCTTTGGCAGAGGGCCATGAGGATGACTGGAGGACTGAACCATCTCTCTTATGAGGAGAGGCTGAGAGACCTGAGGCTTTTTAGCCTGGAAAAAAGAAGACTGAGAGGGGATGTTATAAATGCATTGAAATATGTAGAGGATAGAGGTCATGAGGATGGGGCTGGAGTCTTTTTAGTGGTGGCCAGGGGCAGTTGGTACAAACAAGAACAGAGGAGGCTATGAACTTAAGGAGAAACTTCTTTACTTTGAGGGTGACAGAGCAGTGGAACACACTGCCCAGAGAGAGTATGGAATCTCATTTGGAGACTTAAAAAACCCTCGTGGACATTGCATTCTTGTGCAGCCTGATCTAGGTGTGCCTGCATGAGCAGGAGAGTTGGACTAGATGATCTCCAGAGGTCCCTTCCAACCCCTGCTCTTCTATGACTCTATGATTCTAAGATCCCTTCCAACCTCTGATGTGATAACATTAGTCTGAATCTTGTTCTTTTGGTTAAGACAGAAGGAAGGAACAATTAATAACTGGTGTGATATTGCTGATGACAAAGTATCACCCACTCCAACACAACTCTGCTAATACCTTGCTTGCTTGAATCTTTGTTTGATTGCAACACTTCTCTGAGAGGATATAATTATCTTGCTTCTTCCTTGTCTAAAATTCTAGTTCACTGCCATATCAGGTTCCACCCAGCACTGTAAAAATAAAACACAGGCATGCACACTAAGTAGGAAGATCAAACTAGCCTGGCTCTGTCCTTCAAGCAAACCCCAACCCAAAACCCAGTCTCCTATGACAAACTTCACGTCATGTTTCCTTTTATACCTAAGTTTGTTACTAAACACTGACTTTAGTGATGATTTTTCTGTGTTCTTTTGGTGCACATTTATTCACTTACCTCTCTTTGCCTCTTTATAGGCTGTTATGAAATCTCTGACAGGGCTCTCTGAGGACCATTCTGTTTGACTGAACCAGTTTTGCAACTAGTTTTGCTTAAGGTCGATACAGTGCCAACATCTGTTCACAATCAGTTCTAGGAAGCTAGATTTAAACTGGATCTTAGGGAAGAATTCTTTACAGTCAGGGTGGTGAGACACTGGAAAAGGTTGATCAGAGTGGTCATGGATGTCCCCTCCCTGGAGATGTTCAAGGCCAGGTTGGATGAAGCCTTGAGCAATCTAGTCTAGTGTGGAAGGTGTCTCTGCTCATGGCAGGAGGTGTTGGAACTAGGTGATTTTTAAGGTCCTTTCCAACCCAAATCAGTCTATGAACCCATGAAAAATCAGAACATGCATTATTTCCAATACATAGTAGAATCATAGAATCAGTCAGGGTTGGAAGGGACCACAAGGATCAGCCAGTTCCAACCCCCCTGCCACAAGCAGGGACACCCTACCCTAGAGCAGGCTGCCCACAGCCTCATGTAACCTGGCCTTAAACACCTCCAGGGATGGGCCCTCGAGCACCAACCTGGGCAACCCATTCCAGCCTCTCATGACTCTCATGCTGAACAACTTCCTCCTCACATCCAGTCTGAACCTCCCCACCTCCAGCTTTGCTCCATTGCCCCTAGTCCTGTCACTCCCTGATGGCCTAAAAAGTCCCTCCCCGTGTCTTTTGTAGCCCCCTTTAGATATTGGAAGGCCACAAGAAAGTCACCTGGGAGCCTCCTCTTCTGCAGACTAAACAGCCCCAGGTGAGGTCTCAGCAGAGTGGAGTAGAGGGGGAGAATCACCTCCCTCGACCTGCTGGCCACACTTCTCCTGATGAAGAGGGAGGCTTGCTTCATTTTCCAAAACCACTCCCAACTTTCCTTCTCTGGACACACTCCAGCATCTCCACATCCCTCTTGTAACAGGGGCTCCAGAACTGGATGCAGTACTCCAGTTGGGGTCTGTTGCTCCCTGGTTATGTGACTGAGTTGGAAGGCAGAAGGGCTCTGCAGCGGGACCTTGACCGCCTGGACAGATGGGCAGAGGCCAATGGGATGGGGTTCAATAGCTCCAAGTGCAGGGTGCTGCACTTTGGCCACAACAACTCCATGCAGAGATACAGGCTGGGGTTGGAGTGGCTGGAGAGCAGCCAGACAGAGAGGGATCTGGGGGTGCTGATTGATACCTGCCTGAACATGAGCCAGCAGTGTGCCCAGGTGGCCAAGAGAGCCAGTGGCATCCTGGCCTGCATCAGGAATGGTGTGGTCAGCAGGAGCAGGGAGGTCATTCTGCCCCTGTACTCTGCACTGGTTAGACCACACCTTGAGTCCTGTGTTCAGTTCTGGGCCCCCCAGTTTAGGAGGGACATTGAGATGCTTGAGCGTGTCCAGAGAAGGGCGACGAGGCTGGGGAGAGGCCTTGAGCACAGCCCTACGAGGAGAGGCTGAGGGAGCTGGGATTGGTTAGCCTGGAGAAGAGGAGGCTCAGGGGTGACCTCATTGCTGTCTACAACTACCTGAGGGGAGGTTGTGGCCAGGAGGAGGT
This sequence comes from Pogoniulus pusillus, assembly GCF_015220805.1. Taxonomy (NCBI): domain Eukaryota; kingdom Metazoa; phylum Chordata; class Aves; order Piciformes; family Lybiidae; genus Pogoniulus; species Pogoniulus pusillus. Next base: position 34,802,487 of record NC_087272.1, on the reverse strand, counting down.
TGCTCTCTTCTCTCAGGTGGCCAGCACCAGAACAAGAGGACACAGCCTCAGGCTGTGCCAGGGGAGATTTAGGCTGGAGGTGAGGAGAAAGTTCTTCACTGAGAGAGTCATTGGACACTGGAATGGGCTGCCCGGGGAGGTGGTGGAGTCGCCGTCCCTGGAGCTGTTCAAGGCAGGATTGGACGTGGCACTTGGTGCCATGGTCTAGCCTTGAGTTCTGTGCTAAAGGGTTGGACTTGATGATCTGTGAGGTCTCTTCCAACCCTGATGATACTGTGATACTGTGATACTAAAAAGTCTCTCCCCAGCTTTTTTGTAGGCCCCCTTCAGCTACTGAAAGGCCAAGCACCAAGCCTGCAGTAGCAATTATTTCCCTTTTAAACATTTGCTTGTATTTTCTTGGAAGTAAAGAGCACAGCAAACCAACATGCCTGCGCCTGATGGCATCTGACCCTCTCAGCACATTTCAAACTGCACTTCTCAAGCAGTTGTTATGGTTTAAGAAGCAACTACTATCTGAATTCTTTAGAGGTGACAGGAGGGACTCAGTGAAAGAAAACATCCGAGAATTGTACAAAGAGAAAGGGTTGCTCTGCTTCAGTGTCTGTCGAGTAAAAGCTGCTTCAGTTATTTTTCCAGATCAGAAGCTGAGACATTTTATTAGCTTGTGCTACTGACCTGTGCAGACACTTTTCTGGCACAGCCTCCCCCCTCCCTTGTTTACAGTATCACCTCAGTCGTCCAGAACTTCTTGTTATCCCCACAAGGGTCAAATTCCTGACATGTATTAATTACACTGAAAACTGCCCTGGATTACTTGAAACCTCAAATAACTGAACCTATTCACCATCCTCCTGTTTTAAATAACAGAGGACACACTGTATAGTGGTGCTAATTCTTTGGGGCTGATCCCTGTAACTCCAGAAATTAATGCACAAAGGTCCCACTTCTTATCTAGCAGGTCTGTCAGCTTTGGTCTGAAAATCAGGCTCAGGATGCAGGGAGTGTTTTTAGCATGGTCCTACTCACTGCTGTAGGCTGCAGGGCAGGAGGAAATAGAAAGGACAGGAAGGTTAACACCAAAAACCACTGCCCAGCATTCCTGCTCCATGCACTGCTGGCCAAGGAGACAGAGCTGCTTCACAGTTTAGCCCTTCCTACTAACCAAAACGACCTTGGATCCCCTCCTGTAGTCAGCCAAAGAGTAGCTGCTCCCTGAACAGTAAAGTCTATGTCCCATTGACACATCAGGCTTTACAGTTGTAGCACTTGGGCTCCATCTCCTCATAACTGCCACTGGGCAATCAGGCCTGAAGCTTCTCCCTGAAGGTGTTCACCAAGCAGCTCCACAGGCAACTCTATGACTGCCTTATTGAGGCTTGAATGCAGAGATGAGGATGCAAAGACCTACTCTTAACTCACGTGGTCAGCCAGCAGCAGGCATCATCTCTGAGGGGTTGCTAGGCAGGACTGGGAAAGCTGGGAGTGGTTTTGGAAAATGAAGCAAGCCTCCCTCTTCATCAGGAGAAGTGTGGCCAGCAGGTCGAGGGAGGTGATTCTCCCCCTCTACTCCACTCTGCTGAGACCCCACCTGGGGCTGTTTAGTCTGCAGAAGAGGAGGCTCCCAGGTGACCTTCTTGTGGTCTTCCAATATCTAAAGGGGGCTACAAAAGAGACGGGGAGGGACTTTTTAGGCTCTCAGGGAGCGACAGGACTAGGGGCAATGGAGCAAAGCTGGAGGTGAGGAGGTTCAGACTGGACATGAGGAGGAAGTTGTTCAGCATGAGAGTGGTGAGAGCCTGGAATGGGTTGCCCAGGTTGGTGCTTAAGGGCCCATCCCTGGAGGTGTTTAAGGCCAGGTTGCATCAGGCTGTGACCAGCCTGATCTAGGGTAGGGTGTCCCTGCTTGTGGCAGGGGCACTGGAACTAGATGATCCTGGTGGTCCCTTCCAACCCTGGCTGATTCTATGATTCTATTCTATGATTCTAACCAAACTAGAAAGGGTATTGAAAAGACAACACTGATGAGGCAGCTTTTGTTAAGGGAAGCTATTGGAATTACCCAGGAATGCTTGGTAACACCCATGGGATTTGCTACATAGCACCCATGTAACCCAACAGTTATAAAAGGCAAGAAGCAGCAGCACCAGCAGCTCAGGCTATCAGCTGAAGGCCTGAAGTCTGTTGCCCCACAACAGGTGCAAGGATGCTACTCACACCTGGCACTCAGTCCAACGTGCCTCCCAACACACCAACACGACTGTGCGACGCAGCGTGGCAAGAACATCTCTCTTGCTGCTGCAGTAAAACCAGAGCAAATATCAACATGGCCCCTCAGAAGGAAGTCTGCCATTGTTTAATTTAACAAGGCCAAGTGCAGGGTTCTGCACTTTGGCCACAACAACCCCAAGCAGCACTATAGGCTGGGGACTGAGTGGCTGGAGAGCAATCAGGAGGAAAGGGACCTGGGGGTACTGATAGACAGTAAGCTGAAGATGAGCCAGCAGTGTGCCCAGGTGGCCAAGAGAGCCAATGGCATCCTGGCCTGCATCAGGAACAGTGTGGCCAGTAGGTCAAGGGAGGTTATTCTGCCCCTGTACTCAGCACTGGTCAGGCCACACCTTGAGTGCTGTGTCCAGTTCTGGGCCCCTCAATTCAAGAAAGATGTTGAGGTGCTGGAACATGTCCAGAGAAGGGCAACAAAGCTGGTGAGGGGCCTGGAGCACAAATCCTATGAGGAGAGGTTGAGGGAGCTGGGCCTGTTTAGCCTGGAGAAGAGGAGGCTCAGGGGTGATCTTATTACTGTCTACAACTACCTGAAGGGACATTGTAGCCAGGTGGGGGTTGGCCTCTTCTCCCAGGTAACCAGCAATAGAACAAGGGGACACAGTCTCAAGTTGTGCCAGGGTAGGTATAGGCTGGATGTTAGGAAGAAGTTCTTCACAGAGAGAGTGATTTTCCATTGGAATGGGCTGCCCAGGGAGGTGGTGGAGGCACCGTCCCTGGGGGTCTTCAAGAAAAGAGTGGATGAGGCACTTAGTGCCATGGTCTAGTTGATTGGACAGGGCTGGGTGCCAGGTTGGACTGGCTGATCTTGGAGGTCTCTTCCAACCTGGTTGATTCTATGATTCTATGTTTCTATAGAAGGGGGGGGAAAGCCCCACGTTTACCATCTGCCTTAGGAGGAAACACAAGCCTGGTTCCAAACTGTGCGTGAGAACCAATGCAATTCAAAGGAGGAAAAGCTGAAGTGATGAAGGAGCACACAGAATGGACCAGCAGAAGAAGACAGGGCTGTGTTGAACCCAGCACACACTTGGATGCATGCACACATTTAAGCAAGGTCAATCCTCTCTCTTGAAAGGTCTGAAAAGAGGACTGCTTTTCACACGTTTCACAGTAATCAATCAGTGCATGCCATTGCCCCAAACAGAAACAGACATTTGCCATCTGAGGAACAGTGCTTCCTGCATGAAGATGAGGAGGTAGAAGCAAACAAAGAAGCGGCACTAGAAGGAACTTTGAATAGAAGGACACCACTTCCAGTAGCTGTACTGCAGTATTCATTTTCTAGACCATTAGTTACACTGCTTGTCCAGCAATGAATGGGTAATTCTCCTACTCAGCTATGGCAGAGATTTCCACATAGTGGCACAAGGCTATTCAGCTTTCAAAAGGTTAAAAACAGTTAATGGCATTGATGTCCCCCAGTCAGATAGCCCAGCCTAGCACAGTATTTTTGCACAAGCAATTAACTGAGCTCCTTCCTCTGCAGCATCCATTTTAACAGGTTTACAATAGTATCATTAGACCTTTGGACATTTAAGAGGAAGCACATTACAATTGGGAAATACTGTGCCAAGCAGGAAACGAGTGGCTTTAATCCAGGAGCACTGAGGAATGCAGAAGACAAGGAGACTTGAGTGTCAGATATTTCAGCCTCTATGAACTCTTGACCACAGCACTGGACTGCAGAATGTTAGTAGGCTCTCCAACCAAAGAAATCACTGTGCATGGATCATTAAGGCTCTGGTTTTCCACTAGTTTGCCATTTTGCTGGCTTGCTTTAAGCCAGGGAAACAACTGCAATGTGATCTTTGGAGTGAGACACGTTCCATCATCTGCATTCAGCACGTAGGCTCCTGCTAGTGACATGCACATCATCTGACAGAAATCCACTTACAGTGCCCAGAAAGGTTTTCAGCACAGAAACACTCCCAACAGTTGCTAGCAGACGTAAACTGCAACAGACTTCACCAAGTTGGTTCACAGCCAGGAGGGGGATTAGAGACAGCATTCTTCTGCCACCATCTCCAGCCTAAGGGCCAGAGTCTTGATAGACCCATTGCTAACTCATGCTTGTTCCCTTTTTGCAGAAGAAAGTAATGGGAAGCTTGAGCCCCTCTGGCTCATTATGAGATAGCAGATCTGTTGATCTGACCACACTGGGGGAACTACCTGAAAGGAGGCTGTAGCCAGGTGGGGGGTGGTCTCTTCTCCTGGGCAATCAGTGCCAGAACAAGAGGACACTGACTTAAACTGTGCCAGGACAGGCTTAGGCTGGATGTTAGGAAGAAGTTCTTGACAAAAAGAGTGATTGGCATTGGAATGGGCTGCCCAGGGAGGTGGTGGAGTCACCATCCCTGGAGGTGTTTAAAAGGAGACTGAATGGGGCACTTGGTGCCATGGTTTAGTTAATCAGAAGGTGCTGGGTGATAGGATGGACTCTATGATCTCAAAGGTCTTTTCCAACCTGGTTAATTCTGTGATTCATGGAGATGAGAGTTTTATATGGAGATTATGGAGTTGTTTTGGGACTCTCTCCAGCCACTCACTGCCACAAGGATGGGACAATGTCACAGGACATCATGAAGAACCTCCCTCCATTGCAGTCTTACTAGATTTAGAGGAAATACTTAACCCTCTCTTGCTGCCATGTACAGGTGAGAAGAACCACATATTAGAGGCAGAAACACAGAAAAGAGCCAAGAGTGGGACACTATTCCTTAAAACAAAGGAAGCAGCCAGCTCAACTTTCAGAACCTTTCAATTTTCCCAGACAGTGCTTGAACACCATGAAAACTTGTCCAGCTTCCACTGCCAGAAGGGGGTAAAAAAGCCCAAACCATAAAATGCTACTGAAATGTAGTAAATTGGTGCCATGGTTTAGTTAATTAGAAGGTGTTGGGTGATAGGTTGGACTCGATCTTGAAGGTCTTTTCCAATCTGGTTAATTCTGTGATTCCTTCTGCTCACCTTCTGGGGCCTGGTGAAGTTGAGAACTATTGGCAAGGCACTCTCCTTCACAGCTCCAGTGCTACTATTGTCCAGTTATCCCTCAGATCATATCATGTGGATTTTACAGGCAGTAGCATCTGCTGCAAGAATGCAGGCTAGCAGCAAAGACTGCAAATATCCTTACTATGCTCACACAATCATTTAGGTTGGAAGAGACCCTCAACACCACCCAACCCAACGATTAAACCCACTCTGCCAAGTCCACCACTACCCCACTTGCACTGAATTTAGCTCTCACTCTTTCAAATGCTGGCATCAAGCTGTTTCCCTGCAGCACAGGATACATGTCACTGAAAGAGATAGTTGAGGATCAGAGACAGTATTTATAGCACAGACCTACAGACTCCAACCTGTGAGAGCCTTTCCAGAATTAGGGAGTAAGAGTACTACTAAGTCTGGTTTTCAACACAGACAACCTTTAAACTGGAATGCTGGGGTGAGACTTTCCCAAGTTTACACTTAAGGATTGTGATTAACTTCAGGATTGCATCTAAGTTTCAATCCCCTGGCTGCAGCTTTGGAATCACTTCAGCCCGTTTCCCCAGTCTTCTGAGCTTCTTCCTTCCCTCCTGCCCTCTTCCTTCCCTCCTGCCCACACTCCTGCTTATGCAGTTAGCTACATGCTGCAAAATGAAGAAGGGTGGTTTTCAGCCAGATTAGTTGCCCACTGCAGCTCTAGCATGGTAGAAGGTGCAGAAAAGTGAAATGTGGAGCACCTGAAAACAAGCAGAGCCTCAGGTCTAGTTTGTCTTGTTAAGGACAAAAGCTGATACTTATTTTAACCTCAATGCATGGATATTCACAGCTCTGCTCATTTTATGGCCAAACTGAATCATGGGGTCACACAAGATCACAGGATGTTAGGGACCAGAAGGGACCTAAAGAGATCATTGAGTCCAGTCCCCCCTGCCAGAGCAGGACCATATGATCTAGCTCAGGACACAGAAGAATGCATCCAGAGGGGCCTTGAAAGTCTCCAGAGAAGGAGACTCCATAATCTCTCTGGGGAGCCTGTTCCAGCGCTCTGTGACCCTTACAGTAAAGAAGTTCCCCCTTGTGTTGAGCTGGAACCTTTTGTGCCGCAGCTTCCATCCATTGCTCCTTGTCCTGTCCCAGGGAGCAAGTGAGCAGAGCCTGTCTCCCCACTCCTGACCCCCAGCCCTCAGATAAACACTTACTAAATCTCCTCCCAGTTTTCTCTTCTTTTTGCAGCAGAAGTTACCCAAAGATTGGAAGTGCCAGGAAGCAACTCCAGCAGTGCCACATACATCACAGGGCATGGGCACCACATCTACAGACTCATGGCACCCAGCTCTTCTGCTGGAAACTCAGGAAGATAGCAAACCTCCAGAGCACAGGGCAGATGCCCAACTATTAGGAAGCCATAAGCTTGAAGTGAAGAGTTTAAGTCATTCTGATCACGAGGCCTTTAGTTTCTAAGACAACAGGCACTGGACTCTTTGTTTAGCACAGCCCTAAGCTACACAGTGAACTGCATTTTGTTTGTTAAAGTATATTTTTCCCCTGATATTTACAGATGCTTAGAGATCACCCTTCAAAAGCCTCCCATTTCTGAAACACTCAAGAGTTGGTGAGCCAACATGAGTGTGCTCAGTGTGCCCAGGTGGCCAAGAAAGCCAATGGCATCCTGGCCTGGATCAAGAACAGTGTGGCCAGCAGGACATGGGAGGTTATTCTGCCTCTGTACTAAACATTGGTCAGGCCACACCTTGAATCCTGTGTCCAGTTCTGGGCTCCTCAATTCAAAAGAGATGTTGAGATACTGGAATGTGTCCAGAGAAGGGCAATGAAGCTGGCGAAAGGCCTGGAGCACAGCCCTGTGAGGAGAGGCTGAGGGAGCTGGGGGTGTGCAGCCTGCAGAAGAGGAGGCTCAGGGCAGAGCTCATTGCTGTTTACAACTCTACCTGAAGGGAGGCTGTAGCCAGGTGGGGTTGGTCTCTTCTGCCAGGCCCCCAGCAACAGAAGAAGGGGACACAGTCTCAAGTTGTGCCGGGGGAGGTCTAGGCTTGATGTTAGGAGGAAGTTGTTGTCAGAGAGAGTGATTGGCATTGGAATGGGCTGCCCAGGGAGGTGGTGGAGGCACCGTCCCTGAAGGTGTTGAAGCAAAGCCTGGATGAGGCACTTAGTGCCATGGTCTAGTTGATTGGACAGGGCTGGGTGCTAGGTTGGCCTGGATGGTCTCGGAGGTCTCTTCCAAGCTGGCTGACTCTGATTCTATAAAAAGTCATAGCTGAACTGGCAGAAGGACACTAGGAACCGAAAGCAAATCTAAACATGAATCCAGTGGGCAAGCTGCATTTTTCACGGGTACAAAATGAGCTCCTCCTGGAAGCCAGCTGCCCTCCCCAGCCCCAGCAAAGACTCTGTCATTTATAGTAAAGGTTAATGCCATGATAAGGGCAAGTTCACATTTCAGCTGCCTAGCATTTAGGACCTCAGCAGCAACAAAGTTTTTCATTTGGCCATTTTCAAATGTTACCTGTGGAATCCTTCACTTTATTAAACCTATGGCAAAAAAAAAACCCAAGCCAGATAGGTTTATAAATCACATCTTTGTGAAGCCACTTGACAGCTCCAAATCAGGCAGGTTCTTTGCTTTGAATCATGCACTTTATTTCTAAAGAGTGGTACTTGGCTGGGCAATAAAACCCTGCATAAAACAGCAAACAAAAACACAGTTCCAAGAAGAGATCCTCTGCAGCATTCATCCTCTTTAGGAAACCTAACACAGAAAAGGTTTCCTTTAAGTTTGAGTTTGCATAGCACCACTTAAAATGATCCTATGTGAAGACAGCTAATGATACAGCTATTGATCTGACCACAGTTGGAGGCTCAAGTTGGGAGAGCAGCCTAAAAGCAGGCTGTGAAGGACAGAGGAATGCCTGTGATATTTTGGTAAGTGTTATTTATTATTTGTATTAACATACTGTCCAGGAGTCCTGGCCACAGAGCAGGACTCATGGGGTGAGGTGTTAGACAAAAACAGACTAGCAGATGATCCTTGCCACAAAGAGCTTGCACATATTATTAGCATTTGGACAAACCAAGCCATGACATTCTCAGCAGCAGCAGAGGTCAGCAGGCTCAGGGCACAGCTTAAGCTGACAGTTGAAACCGCTTCACCTTTGAATCCTAACAAGTCTAGTTTGGGAACATGACAAAGTTTGCATCTGGCCACAGCAGCTACAGCTCACAGCTGTCCTTTGCATGTGTCTTACAAATTGGACTCAATCTGAAAGGTCTTTTCCAACCAAAATAATTCTATGATCCTATGATCTTGGCTGGTGCCATTCTGACCCAACAAGGAAACTGTTCAGGGTGGTCTGGGTGCTAAATGACAGCCTTCAGCTTATACCAAGGGACAATTTCCTGGACACAGGCAGAAAGGGATAATATCCTTAGCATGATGAGCAGAGGTCCCAGCCAACAAACAGCTTAGGTTATTGAGCACACACAGAAGCACTGCAGCCAAGGAAGCATCCAGAAAAAAAAATAAGGCCAGCAGTGAGGTTGGTCTGCAGAAGCCCTGGCCAAGTACTGCCTGAGGCCAGTGGTGCAGGAGCACACAAGCCTGGGAGGGATCAGTAACAGCCAGTTCAGAAGCAAACAAGGTGTCACTCTCTTCAAGTTTCACCCCCAGCCATCACAAATGCAGCACTCCAGCTGGTAGCTGAGGACAGAAGGGACCACTCCTGAATGTTAAGGCTAGCTCATGAGCCAGAGTGGGATGATGAACACAAAAGACTACCAGGTGCTGGCTGAACTCTCTTCTCTGTGTGCTTCATAGCTAAATGAAGTACAGGGAGGTGGTGGAGTCACCATCCCTGGAGGTGTTCAAGCAAAGCCTGGATGAGGCACTTAGTGCCATGGTCTAGGTGACTGGACAGGGCTGGGTGCTAGGTTGGACTGGATGATCTTGGAGGTCTCTTCCAACCTGATTGATTCTATGATTCTAAATGCAGCTCAGATTAGCAAAACCAAATAAACATGGTGGGATCATTTACCACTCTTTGGGGTTTCTTTAATAGTTAATGTCTTCTATTAATTTCCTATCATCTGATCCTCTCTTACAGGCATAGAATCATAGAATCATAGAATTCATTTGATCCTCTCTTATAGGCAGAAATCATAGAATTGATCTGATCCTATAAAAGAGGATCATCTGATCCTCTCTTATAGGCATGCATCACTGAAGTTCCAACTTGGAACCCTGGGCAACACAGGCTGAACCCAAGAGCAGCAGTGGAATATTTCTTCAGCACATATGCTACTGTCAGATTGATGATTAGTTTCTAGCATCAGAAGTATGAGAGTTTTGGAGGCAAACTCAACAACAGAGCAAGCACATCCATTTCAACCAATAAATTACTAAATGAGATGCCAGTATCATGGTTTGCATTTCAGCAGTTGTTTCTCTAAATGGTGCAGTGCTTTCTGGACAGCATTTCCACGGTTAATTAGAAGTAACAAAGCCTACAAGCCAGCTGGGGGAAAAAAATGAGCTGAATTTCAATGTAAAGTTTCAGATTTTATTGCTTTGGATCTCATTTTTCTCCCCCACCACTGCTGCTTTCTTTATGCCTCCTGCCAAATTTGAGCTGATGGCTGTTTTCCTCTGCTGTGATGAATTATTTCCAGCATCACTGTAGATTGTTCCACACAGACTCTGTTTACAAACAGCTTGGTTAAGAAACACCTGTTAGCTGACTGTTGTATTTTTCATGAGTCCAGCACACAGCTAAATTCACTGAACAAGGATTTTATAAGGTAGCTCTGTCTGGCTCAGATGAGACCAAAACAAAAAGGCAGGAAGATATAAATGAAAAATGACTTGGGAAGTGGAGTCTTGGAAAGCTTGGAGAAGCAAAAGAAAACAAACATCACACACATACAGGGACACAGTGATGCAAAGCTGAGTGTCTCTGCTCACTGCAGGAGGGTTGGAAAAGATGACCTTTGAAGGTCCCTTCCAGCTTGATGCAGCCTGTGACTGCTGTTGTTTTAATGAAGAGATTCAATATATTGAGGTCTAGGCTGGATGTTAGGAGGAAGTTGTTAGCAGAGAGAGTGATTGGCATTGGAATGGGCTGCCCAGGGAGGTGGTGGAGTCACCATCCCTGGAGGTGTTCAAGCAAAGCCTGGATGAGACACTTAGTGCCATGGTCTAATTGATTGGATAGGGTTGGGTGCTAGGTTGGCCTGGATGATCTTGGAGGTCTCTTCCAACCTGCTTGATTCTATGATTCTATGATGATTCTATATACTTCAGTATATGATGAGCCAAAGTGTTGCTCCCAGTCACTGGCCAGACCCTAATTACTATTTCAGTCAAATCTTCAGAGATCAAAACTGAAGGCAGGCACAAGAGAAGAAGCCAATTACTGTTTAGCAAAGAAGATCCACAGTTCTATGCCCCAGTTCAAGAAGGACATAGAACTGCTTGAGAGAGTCCAGTGCAGAGCCACAAAGATGAAGAAGGGAATGGAATATCTCTCTTAAAAGGAGAGCCTGAGAGAGCTGGGGCTGTGCTGCTTGGAGAGGAGGAGACTGAGAGGTGACCTCATCAATGCTCATAAATATGTAAAAGATGAGTGCCAGGAGGCTGGAGCCAGGCTCTGCTGGGTGATGCCCAATGACAGGGCAAGGGACAATGAGTGGAAGCTGAGGCATAGGAAGTTTTATTTAAACATGAGGATTTTTTTCCCTGTGAAGGTGACAGAGCACTGGAACAGGCTGCCCAGGGGGGTTGTGGAGTCTCCCTCTCGGGAGGTATTCAAAACCCACCTGGATGTGTTCCTGTGTGATCTGGATTAGGTGATCCTGCCCTGGCAGGGGGGTTGAACTGGTTGTTCTGTGGAGGTTCCTGCCAGCCCCTGACATTGTATGATTCTAAGCCAGGGCAGAATGGTTTGCACAGTATTTTCCTGCCATGTTGACATTTTGTTTTCTATCAACATTCACAAGAATGCTTTCATGATGTGAGTGCCAAGAAGCTGCTGGTTTTTTTAGACAATGAGGAAATTTTGCTTCTGTTTACTTCACAAGTACCACAACTTACACAGCAAGACTTTTTCAGGGACACAACTGTGCTGTCAGATTTATTTGTCCAGCAATTAAGTACAAAACAAGGAAAGATAAATTATCATGTATTATGCATCTAGATATCACAACAGGATCTGGCTCTTGCCAGAAAGTACTACACAGAATTAAAGTGAGAGTGACACAGAAACATCCAGGTTGAAAAAGCCCCTCAGGATCACCAAGTCCAACCTATAACCCTACTCTACAAGATTCACCTTAAACCATATCCCTAAGCACCACATCCAGGTTGGGTGACTCAACCACCTCCCTGGGCAGCACATTAAAAATTAAAAGAAAGGATGAGAAGATAATAAAAAACAAATAACAACACACCCAAACAGAAGAAAAAAATTCCAAACAAAACAGAACAAACCCCAAACAAGTGACAAACCAATAACACTGAAGTGTAAGTGAAAAGAGAGACCAAAATAATGCAGGGCAGTTAAAGCTCTGTGTGGTTCTCTGTCCTTAAAAATGATTCTGGGAGACACAGCACCATATTTAGGACCTGTCATTTTACTAAGCAGGTTTGCTGACAACACCAAGCTGAGTGGTGCAGCAGACAGGCTAGAGGGCAGGGATGCCATCCAGAGAGACCATGACAGGCTGGAGAGGTGGGCACAAGCCAACCTCATGAGGTTCAACAAGATCAAGTGCAAGGTCCTGCATCTGGGTCGAGGCAATGCCAAGCACAAATCCAGGCTGGGCAGTGAGTGGCTGGAGAGCAGCCCTGAGCAGAGGGACTTGGGGGTGCTGGTGGATGAGAAGCTCAACATGAGCCAGCAGTGTGCACTTGCAGCCCAGAAAGCCAACCAGAGCCTGGGCTGCAGCAGCAGAAGTGTGGCCAGCAGGGCGAGGGAGGTGATTCTTCCCTCCCCCTCTACTGTGCTCTGGTGACATCCCACCTGGAGTACTGCATCCAGTTCTGGTGCCACTATTACAAGAGGGATGTGGAGATGCTGGAGTGTGTCCAGAGAAGGGCAACAAGGATGCTCAGAGGGCTGCAGCAGCTCTGCTATGAGCACAGACTGAAAGAGTTGGGGCTGCGCAGGATGGAGAAGAGGAGGCTCCCAGGTGACCTTCTTGTGGCCTTGCAGTGTCTGAAGGGGGGCTGCAAAAAAGCTGGGGAGGGACTTTTTAGGCTATCAGGGAGTGACAGGACTGGGGGGAATGGAGCAAAGCTGGAGGTGGGGAGAATTCAGACTGGACATGAGGAGGAAGTTCTACAGCATGAGTGGTGAGAGGCTGGAATGGGTTGCCCAGGGAGGTGGTTGAGGACCCATCCCTGGACGTATCATATCATAGTATCAGGCTGGATGAGGCTGTGTGCAGCCTGCTCTAGGGTAGGATGTCCCTGCCCATGGCAGGGGGGGTTGGAACTGGCTGATCCTTGTGGTCCCTTCCAACCCTGACTGATTCTATGATTCTATTTGCAGGTTCATATTTGCATGAAACAAATAAACAAAAAAAAATCATTTGCTGAGCTTAATGAGAAGCACAAATTCCTGAAAGCTAATAACATGCTGACAGTTCACTGAGACACTGTATGACACCCAAAAAGTATTGGAATTGATGCCACAGCACAGCATAAGAGCAAACTGCCAGCTGCAGCAGACAGGTACCTGTTCTTAATAAGGTTCATTGCAAATTCCCAGAGAATGCTTTGCCAGGAGAAACTTCCTAGGCAAACAGTCACAGCTAAAAAACCTCCACCTTGTTTTAAAGGACCCAGGTTATTGAGCAGCACTTTACAGTTCTGCTCATCCCCCATGCAACCAGAACTGTTTTTCCCACTGCTGAAGTTGAGGATGCTACACCACCTGAAAACTGGATGCCACAGTAAACAGATTTTTCTTCAGTGGTGCTGGAACACGAGCCAAGATCCAGCCCAAAGTTCAGCCCTCCAACTCAGTCTTGACTACTTCCTACTATTATATGTGAGATTCTTTCACACAGCCTCTGAAGTAAGTGTCTGAGCTCCTGTGGGGATTGTTGAAGGAACTGAAGTAATGCTATAAACTCTCCTAAATCCTGTCAAACAAAAGATAAGGCAAAAAACATTTTCTTTTCTCACAGGCTGACATTATTCAGGGACAGGAAGAAAAATCTAGAAGTTGGGTATTTTTTTAAGGGAAAAAGACAGTCAACAGGCAGCAGTTAGCATTAAAGAGCAAGGCTTGTCAGAGATGATGATGGACATTTCTTCTCTCTCTCTCTCTCCAATTAAACAGATAATCATAGAATCAACCAGGTTGGAAGAGACCTCCAAGATCATCCAGGCCAACCTAGCACCCAGCCCTAGCCAATCAACCAGACCATGGCACTAAGTGCCTCAGCCAGGCTTTGCTTCAACACCTCCAGGGATGGTGACTCCACCACCTCCCTGGGCAGCCCATTCCAATGCCAATCACTCTCTCTGCCAACAACTTCCTCCTCACATCCAGCCTAGACCTCCCCCAGCACAACTTGAGACTGTGTCCCCTTGTTCTGTTGCTGGTTGTCTGGCAGAAGAGACCAACCCCACCTGGCTACAGCCTCCCTTCAGGCAGTTGTAGACAGCAATGAGCTCTGCCCTGAGCCTCCTCTTCTCCAGGCTGCACACCCCCAGCTCCCTCAGCCTCTCCTCACAGGGCTGTGCTCCAGGCCCCTCACCAGCTTCGTTGCCCTTCTCTGGACACCTTCCAGCACCTCAACATCTCTCTTGAATTGAGGAGCCCAGAACTGGACACAGCACTCAAGGTGTGGCCTGACCAGTGCTGAGTACAGGGGCAGAAGAACCTCCCTTGTCCTACTGGCCACACTGCTCCTGATGCAGGCCAGGATGCCATTGGCTCTCTTGGCCACCTGGGCACACTGATGGCTCATCTTCAGCTACTATCTATCAGTACCCCCCAGGTCCCTCTCTGCCTGGCTGCTCTCAGCCACTCTGGCCCCAGCCTGTAGCACTACTTGGGGTTGTTGTGGCCCAAGTGTAGAACCCTGCACTTGGCCTTGTTCAATCTCATCCCACTGGCCTCTGCCCACCCATGCAGCCTGTCCAGGTCCCTCTGCAGGGCTCTCCTACCTTCCAACAGATCAACACCTGCTCCTAGCTTGGTGTCATCTGCAAACTTACTGATGCTGGACTCAATCCCCTGGTCCAGATCATCAGTAAAGATATTGAACAGGACTGGGCCCAGCACTGATCTTGGGGCACACCACTAGTGACAGCTGCCAAGTGGATGTGGCACCATTCCCCACCACTCTCTGGGCCCAGCCTTCCAGCCAGTTCTTGACCCATATCAGTGTGAATCTGTCCAAGCCATGAGCTGCCAGCTTGGCCAGGATGGAATAATAAATAATAATACCATAATAAAATGTAGTTGCACAAAATCAATTAGTAGAAACCTTAAAAATTAGTTATGCCTACTGTGAATGCCATGAAAATGAAAGAAGCCAACAGTAACTCACTGTGAAGGGGGTGGGGGGAAGTTAGGTTTGTAGAAATAGCTTACAGATTAATTATATTCATGGTACTCTACTAATTCAACTTTGAAAGACTTCTGCAGCTTCAGATGGTCTCTTTAATTAACTCAGCCAAAACAATTTTCCAGTTTTGTACAATTAAAGGCACAAAATGATGTGTCTGGAAAGCTGACAGACTTCATACAAAACTGTTCAGCATCAGAGTTGGGGGATATTTTTCCACATGAGAAAATTCCTTCCGGCAACAGAGCTCTTTCAGCAAAGCCTGCACAAGTACCTGAAAGGAGGTTGTAGCCAGGTGGGGGTTGGTCTCTTCTCCTGAGCAACCAGTGACAGAACAAGAGGACACAGCCTTAAGCTGTGCTTGGCAGGTTTAGGCTGAATGTTAGGAAGTTCTTCACAGAAAGAGTGATTGGCATTGGAATGGGGAGGTGGTGGAGTCACCATCCCTGGAGGAGTTTAAAAGGAGACTGGATGATGTGTTCAAAGCAAAGCCTGGCTGAGGCACTTAGTGCCATGGTCTAGTTGATTGGACAGGGCTGGGTGCTAGGTTGGACTGGATGATCTTGGAGGTCTCTTCCAACCTGGCTGATTCTATTATTCTATGATTCTGTGAGGCATTTAGTGCCATGATTTAGGTAATGAGAAGGTGCTGGCTGATAGGTTGGACTCAATGATAGAATCATAGAATCAAGCAGGTTGGAGGAGACCTCCAAGATCATCCAGGCCAACCTAACACCAAGCCCTATCCAATCAACCAAACCATGGCACTAAGTGCCTCATCCAGGCTGTTCCTGAACACCTCCAGGGATGGTGACTCCACCACCTCCCTGGGCAGCCCATTCCAATGCCAATCACTCTCTCTGCCAACAACTTCCTCCTAACACCCAGCCTAGACCTCCCCAGCACAACTTGAGACTGTGTCCCCTTGTCCTCTCCAACCTGGTTAATTCTGTGATTCTGTGATTCCTACCTAGGTTTAATACATTTTGGGGGGGATATTTGGTCAGTTTGGTTTTTTGGTGGCAGCATTAGCTGTCTGGATGAATGAATCTTGAAAGTGGAGTGAGAAAGCATTTAATGCAATGTAAGACTCAAACCTCCCAAGTCTGAGCAGCAAACCGCTGGGCTCCGCGTTTGATTTCATTGCAGCAACGCATCACCTCTGCTGCGATAACAGGAGCAGTCGGCGCTCCTGGAGATCAAAGCAAATCACAAACGAGCCTGCCAAGCTGAACATATGTAATTCTATATGCAATGCTGACATCCTGACTTAGACTTGCAACCAGACAAAGGTCATCTTTGTGTATTGATACAGGCCGTGCTTAGCATCGCAGTGCGCGGATCCTTCGCTCCTTGCTTCAACACTATAACCAATCCAATTTGCTTACACGACTGGTTTGCTGGTATACAAGAGGTCTGCAAGTAAGCCCCCAGTTTAGGAGGGACGTTGAGATGCTTGAGCATGTCCAGAGAAGGGCGACGAGGCTGGGGAGAGGCCTTGAGCACAGCCCTACGAGGAGAGGCTGAGGGAGCTGGGATTGGTTAGCCTGGAGAAGAGGAGGCTCAGAGGTGACCTTATTGCTGTCTACAACTACCTGAGGGGTGGTTGTGGCCAGGAGGAGGTTGCTCTCTTCTCTCAGGTGGCCAGCACCAGAACAAGAGGACACAGCCTCAGGCTGTGCCAGGGAAGATTTAGGCTGGAGGTGAGGAGAAAGTTCTTCACTGAGAGTCATTGGACACTGGAATGGGCTGCCCGGGGAGGTGGTGGAGTTGCCGTCCCTGGAGCTGTTCAAGGCAGGATTGGACGTGGCACTTGGTGCCATGGTCTAGCCTTGAGCTCTGTGCTAAAGGGTTGGACTTGATGATCTGTGAGGTCTCTTCCAACCCTGATGATACTGTGATACTGTGTAAGCCATTGCCTCTTAGAATCATAGAATCAACTAGGTTGGAAGAGACCTCCAAGATCATCCAGGCCAACCTAGCACCCAGCCCTAACCAATCAACTAGACCATGGCACTAAGTGCCTCATCCAGTCTTTTCCTGAAGACCCCCAGGGACGGTGCCTCTTACACCACATGAGGAAGTCAGTGGTAAGAATTTCAGAGTAAATTGTGATTTACCTAGCTTTAGAGACTGGGAAAAGTTTGAACAATTCAATCTGCCAGCACTAGATTATATCTACATAATACTGATGCCTGCACTTGAAAATAATAAACCATCAATATGTGCAAAAGATTAGAACACTTGATCTTTCACAGCCCTTCAAACAGCCACTTATTCATCCCTGTAAGCAAAACTGGTAGTAAAAATGTGCAGGTATGGAACTAGGCACCTTTGAAAACAAAGGGCTGGCGTGGTGGGTTTGGAGCCATTTACTCACACAACAGCAGTTAAAAAACACCGATTGGTAATGTTCAAGAAGCCAGAAGCAGCAGTGAAATTCTTTCAATAGCCTAATGATTTATTTTGACAAGTATTTAGAAAGTGATTACTAAAGGTAAGTAGAGGACACAGGTACAGAGGTAATCATTCATAGCCTGAAAACTGCTTTTTGGGTAATGCTTTGAGGACACACATCTCACAAGAAAGATTTACCTGAAGGAATGAGAAACATACACACACAGAATGACTTCTGTGTCCTCCCTACCACAACCCACCTTGCCTTTGGGATTTTACATATGAATAAGAAAAAAATCCAATGTAATTCAATATCATCCTCTTAAAACAGTCATAACAAAAAATGAGTCTTTCCTGAAAGGGAGCCAAGGAAAAGAAAAGTGCACTACTGGTATCTTTTGCAGCTGTTTCTATCAATATTCCTTTCAAACAGGACTGTGAAGAAATAGAATTAGATGGGATTTAGAGGCAAAAGAAAGGCACAGAAGGAAGTTTTATGGAAAGGGTGATAGGAATCACAAATTAAATCCTCAAACCAGGCAGCATTCATGCAGAGATATGCCTGTTAATCTACAGGTTGAAGGATGCAGTCTCAAAGGCTATAAGATGATAGAAGCACTTTTTACATGACTGCAGCATGGCTTCTAATGCACTAAAGCTTTTAAATGCAGCTTCTATAAAGGCAAATTAAGCTTAGCTACCAACAAGTAGTATGTACTGAAACTTAACACAACTATACTACAATGTCAGTGGTGCCAGAACAGAAGGGAGCCAGGTATGCATCAGTCTAAATCAAGAGTGGGCACCTTCTGCTCATCAGGCTCAGGTGAGTCTGGAGAGGCCAGAAGAGTTTTCCAGTTAGTAAGAGGAGGCTCAGGGGTAACCTCATTGCTGTCTACAACTACCTGAAGGGAGGTTGTAGCCAGGTGGGGGTTGGTCTCTTCTGCCAGGCAAACCAGCAACAGAACAAGGGGATACAGTCTCAAGTTGTGCCAGGAGATGTCTAGGCTGGATGTTAGGAGGAAGTTCTTCACAGAGAGAGTGATTGGCATTGGAATGGGCTGCCCAGGGAGGTGGTGGAGTCACCATCCCTGGAAGTGCTCAAGAAAAGCCTGGATGAGGCACTTAGTGCCATGGTCTGGTTGACTGGCTAGAGTTGGGTGCTAGGTTGGCCTGGATGATCTTGGAGGTCTCTTCCAACCTGGTTGATTCTATCATTCTATGATTTGAAATACTTCAGTAGCCCTATTCTTTGAAACCAAAATCATCACTTCCATTCTTTGGAGCACAACTGGAAGAAGAGCTCAGTAAATAAAAAAAAGCCCACCCACACCTACTAATCACAGTATCACAGTATCACCAAGGTTGGAAGAGACCTCACAGATCATTAAGTCCAACCCTTTACCACAGAGCTCAAGGCTAGACCATGGCACCAATTATTTGCCTTGTGGATCTCTTCGTCCTCATTCACCATTCTTTCTGCTTCTTAACCTTGTCACTTCTTGCTTGTGCCTTTTGATACCTTTTTGATGCAGATTATATATACTAGGGAGCTTTAAATTGATTCTGGATTGGCTGAGAAGGTGGGAGACTGTGGGGCTTTGAGCCCAACATGCCCTTAAGCTTCATTATTTTTGTGTTCTGAGATGTACTGAATAAATGTAAACCACTTGAGAGATGTTATTTATGTCCCTGTACTGCAGAAATGGTCAGCAAGAGCTCTCTGGTGTCTTCTAGCGCTGTGAGTGAGCCATGAAGTCATTTATAAACCATCTTCCCCATGCTCAGGGACTCCTTTATTCCCAGCTTTATCTCAATGTAGAATCAATAGAACTATATTTTCCTATGGCTAATCTTCCTAGACCAAACACCCATCCATACCCCCCACCTTCTTCCCCAACAGCAGTCACAGGACTGTGCCTCCCTTTGAGGTGACCTCCAGAGCGCCCATGGGCTGTCAGCACCTCCTCTGTGGTGTTGCTTGCTCGGAACAGATTATGGCCAACTTTTACTCTGCCCTTAAAGTCAACATGAAAGAGTTCCCTAGACAGTCCCACAGTGAATGTTATCTGCAGACTGTGGTATTTGGGGGAAAGAAAACGAGACAAAGTACACAATTACAGTATTCTTTCTTCCCAAAGAACCTTCTTCTTTGTGGAGACTGCCTCCAGCTCGTACGTTCCAGTCTCTACAGCCGGCACCGCAGCTGGAAGATGACATCTAACCAAGAAGATATCCTCCCTCTAAAAATACACTCTGACTCTTGAACAATGCCCACTTCAGGAGAGAAAGAAGGAAAGAAGGAAAGAAGGAAAGAAGGAAAGAAGGAAAGAAGGAAAGAAGGAAAGAAGGAAAGAAGGAAAGAAGGAAAGAAGGAAAGAAAGAAAGAAAGAAAGAAAGAAAGAAAGAAAGAAAGAAAGAAAGAAAGAAAGAAAGGGAGAGAGAAAGAGAGAGAGAAAGAGACAAAGAGAGAGAGATAGAAAGAGAGAAAGAAAGAGTGCGCAAGAGAGCAAGAAAGAGAGAGAGAGAGAGAAAGAAAGAAAGAAAGAAAGAAAGAAAGAAAGAAAGAAAGAAAGAAAGAAAGAAAGAGAGAGAAAGAAAGAGAGAGAAAGAAAGAGAGAAAGAGAGAAAGAGAGAAAGAGAGAAAGAGAGAAAGAGAGAAAGAGAGAAAGAGAGAAAGAGAGGAAGAAAGGAAGAAAGGAAGAAAGGAAGAAAGGAGAGAAAGGAAGAAAGGAAGAAAGGAGAAAGAAAGGAAGGAAGAAAGGAAGGAAGAAAGGAAGAAGAAAGGAAGGAAGAAAGGAGGAAGAAAGAAAGGAAGAAAGAAAGGAAGAGAAGGAAAGGAAGGAAGAAAGGAAGAAAGGAAGGAAAGGAAGAAAGAAGAAGGAAGGAAGGAAGAAGGAAGAAAGGAAGAGAGGAAGAAAGGAAGAAGAGGAAAGGAAGGAAAGAAAAGGAAGAAAGGAAGAAGGAAGAAAGGAAGAAAGGAAGAAAGAAGAAAGGAAGAAAGGAAGAAAGAAGAAAGAAAGAAAGAAAGAAAGAAAGAAAGAAAAGAAAAGAAAGAAAGAAAGAAAGAAAGAAAGAAAGAGCGAGCAAGAGAGAGAGCATGAGAGAGAGTGAGAAAGAAAAAGAGAGAAAGAAAGAGAGGGCAAGAGAGAGAGAGCAAGAGAGTGAGAGAGAGAATGAGAAAGAAAGAGAGAGCAAGAGAGAGAGAGAAATCAAGAGATTGAGAAAGAAAGAAAGAAAGAAAGAAAGAAAGAAAGAAAGAAAGAAAGAAAGAAAGAAAGAGCGAGCAAGAGAGAGAGAGAAAGAGCAAGAGAGAGACCAAGAGAGTAAGAGAGAAAGAAAGAAAGAAAGAGCAAGAGAGCAAACAAGAAAGAAAGAAAGAATGAAAGAAACAAACAAACAAACTGGAAGGTCTTAAGGTGACTCCACAGAGTTCGTATTCCAGAGGGACTGAGTTTAGTAAGCAGTCATCAAAGGTGCAAAAAGCAGCACTGAAAGATCTTTCTCTGTTTGCTATACTCACCAAACCTGCAATGGGAGTAGGCAGTCTGTTGATCTTTTTTACCAGGCCTGGCTTTATTGCATTCAGCAGCCTGTTAGGAGAAAGAAATATTTATGAGTGGTATGCACCTAAATGATCAAACACTTGTCCTCAGCACATAAAGGTTTCAGTGTAGCTGGAAATGAAGAGCCTTCCTTTTCTGAAAACACATGTGTGTACCCAAAGTCCCATTACTGAAAGGAAGAAAGACTAGGAGCAAAAATATCTGCTGTACAGTATCTCAATAGCTTTTATACCCTAAACTGACCTGAAGGGAGGTTGTAGCCAGGTGGGGGTTGGTCTTTCCTCCTGGACAACCAGGGACAGAACAAGAGAACACAGCCTTAAACTGCAGGTTTAGGCTGGATGTTAGGAAGTAATTCTGCACAGAAAGAGTGATTGGGATGGGAATGGGCTGCTCGGGTAGGAGGTGGAGTCATCATCCCTGGAGGTGTTTAAAAGGAGACTGGATGAGGATTTAGTGCTATGGTTTAGTTAATTAGAAGGTGTTAGGTGATAGCTTGGACTCAGTGATCACAGAATGATAGAGTCAACCAGGTTGGAAGAGACCTCCAAGATCATCCAGGCCAACCTAGCACCCAGCCCTATCCAATCAACCAGACCATGGCACTAAGTGCCTCAGCCAGGCTTTGCTTCAACACCTCCAGGGACGGTGACTCCACCACCTCCCTGGGCAGCCCATTCCAATGCCAATCACTCTCTCTGACAACAACTTCCTCCTAACATCCAGCCTGGACCTCCCCCACCACAACTTGAGACTGTGTGCCCTACTTCTGTTGCTGGTTGCCAGGCAGAAGAGACCAACCCCCACCTGGCTACAGCCTCCCTTCAGGTAGTTGTAGACAGCAATGAGCTCTGCCCTGAGCCTCCTCTTCTGCAGGCTGCACACCCCCAGCTCCCTCAGCCTCTCCTCATAGGGTTTGTGCTCCAGGCCCCTCACCAGCTTTGTTGCCCTTCTCTGGACACTTTCCAGCACCTCAACATCTCTCTTGAACTGAGGGGCCCACAACTGGACACAGATCTTGAAGGTCTTTTCCAACCTGGTTAATTCTGTGATTCTGTGATATCAGTAACTTTTGTCACATCAGTCTGACTCCATTGCCTACAGACAGGTCATACCTGGAAGGCTCTGACAGCAGAAACTCAGAAGTTTTTGCACTGAAAGGAAGCGGCAAAGGACATCCACTTCATGGGTGGGCTCTCTATTTTTCTGAATCTGTGCTTAAGATTAAATGCCATCCTTGTATATGTTGTGGAGAAGGGAGGTGCCCATAAAACAAACATCAGACAACAAATAAAAAGGGAGTCCAAAAAGACCCACCTTTAATCATGAAAACATCATCAAGCCAGTGATACCACCACTGAACATTTTTCAGTGTCCTAAGATCAACCTTAACAGGCTGGAGAGGTGGGCACAGGCCAACCTCATGAGGTTCAACAAGATCAAGTGCAGGGTCCTGTATCTGGGTCGAGGCAATGCCAAGCACAAATCCAGGCTGGGCAGTGAGTGGCTGGAGAGCAGCCCTGAGCAGAGGGACTTGGGGGTGCTGGTGGAGGAGAAGCTCAACATGAGCCAGCAGTGTGCACCTGCAGCCCAGAAAGACAACCAGAGCCTGGGCTGCGGAAGAAGAAGTGTGGCCAGCAGGGCCAGGGAGGTGATTCTCCCCCTCTACTCCACTCTGGTGAGACCCCATCTGGAGTACTGCATCCAGTTCTGGAGCCCCCATTACAAGAGGGATGTGGAGATGCTGGAGTGTGTCCAGAGACGGGCCATGAGGATGCTCAGAGGGCTGCAGCAGCTCTGCTGTGAGGACAGACTGAAAGAGTTGGGGCTGTGCAGGCTGGAGAAGAGGAGGCTCCCAGGGGACCTTCTTGTGGCCTTGCAGTGTCTGAAGGGGGCCTACAAAAAAGCTGGGGAGGGACTTTTTAGGGTCTCAGGGAGTGACAGGACTGGGGGCAATGGAGCAAAGCTGGAGGTGGGGAGACACAGACTGGCCATGTGAGGAGGAAGTTGTTGAGCATGAGAGTGGTGAGAGGCTGGAATGGGCTGCCCAGGGAGGTGGTTGAGGTCCATCCCTGGAGGTGTTCAAGGCCAGGTTGGCTGAGGCTGTGGGCAGTCTACTCTAGGGTAGGGTGTCCCTGCCCACAGCTGGAGGATTGGAACTAGATGATCCTTGTGGTCCCTTCCAAACCTGACTGATTCTATGATTCTATGATTACCAACTCCCCCCCAAATAAAGTTCACCACCACCCATGAGCACATTCAGAAGTGCTGACAAGGCTCATTTTTCAACATTCATTGTTAGAACCCTGAACAAAAAATAACCACATCTCTCAAAGCAGTGAACTTTAATTGTAAAACCCTCTTGCAGCAAGCATGTTCTTTACCACCCTTCTCTCCAGAGAAAAACCCTTATGCCTTTCATCCAAAGGAAAACCCAAGTAACCCCATCCATGGGGAAGAAAACCAGTCAGGCCACACTCCCTTCAAACTCAACATCTTTGAAGAGGAACAAAAGATGTCTGTGATAATTTAGAACTCTCTGAAAAACAAGAGCAGCCACTGTGGAAGAGAGGAAACTGATTTTGTGCTGACATTGTCTCCATTCAAGAATTGACTCTTCTGGCAGCCTGCTGTGCTAGCAAAACTGTTCATGTTTAACATTTGAGAAGTTGATCCTAAGGAAAAGAATATTCCTTTCAACTGAAAACTAACAGTCTGGTTGTTTCTAACTCCCTATTTCTGACCTATAGTAACATGGGGTGTGCCACCACCAGCATGGTGTTTACTGCTTGATCCTTTCTTAAGGCTGTGGCACTTAAGCATGCTCATTAAAGAGTCCTTTCCTCCAGGGCTGGATACCTGGCTCTGCTAACACTGAAATGATTGCTTTTGCTCACCTCTTTTTTTCAGTGTAGAGAATCAGAGAATCATAGAATCATAGAATCAACCAGGTTGGAAGAGAGGTATCACTTGGAGACAACAGAGCAGGAGAGGGTACAATGATGTTCTAAATAGCTGAAGGACATGATTTAGCACCAGACCTGGTACTGTTAGGTAACTTTTGGACTCTGTAATTTCAAAGATCTTTTCCAATCTAAACAATTCTGTGATTCTCTGTGACCACAGTTAATAAAGTTTCTGTCTGACCTGTCCTAAACCATACTTGTCTATGGAGGTCCCACATCTCCAACACCAGCATAATCAGGAATCATAGAATAGAATCATAGAATCAGGCAGGTTGGAAGAGACCTCCAAGATCATCCACTCCAACCTAGTACCCAGCCCTGTCCAATCAGCTAGACCATGGCACTAAGTGCCTCATCCAGGCTTTTCTGAACACCTCCAAGTGGCAACAAATCCAATCTGAATGGCATTTTAGGGAGTTAGGAGCTATTTCCTTGATTTTCTTGTTGTTAAAACTTCCATAATCCAAGCTCATACATATTGCTGCTGTGCTTGAGCTAAGATCATGGAATCATAGCTGGAGACAGAACAAAGGGGAATGGCCTCAAGCTGAGACTGGGGAGGTTTAGATTGGATATTAGAAAAAAGTTTTTCTTGGAGAGAGTGGTCAGGCACTGGAATGAGCTGCCCAGGGAAGTGGTGGAGTCACCCAACCCTGGATGTGTTTAAGGGTTGTTTGGATGTGGTGCTTAGGGCTATGGTTTAAGGTGGATCTTGTAGAGCAAGGTTACAGGTTGGACTTGGCGATCCTGAGAGGATTTTTCAACCTGGATGTCTCTGTGATTCTGTAATGGAATTGTCAGGACTGGAAGTGACCTCAAGAATCACCTAGTTCCAGCCCCCTTGCCATGGGCAAGGACACCTCACACTAGACCAGGTTGCTCAGAGCCCCATTCAACCTGGCTTTAAAGGCCTTCAGGGATGGGGCTTCCACCACCTCCCTGGGTAACCTGTTCCAACACCATTATGCTCTAAAATAAAACAACAACAACAACAACAACAAAAAAAATACAAAATGAAAAAACACAGAAATATGAAAAACACACAAACATGGGGAAAAAAATACACAAACAATTCCCTTTTTTCTCCCCTGGATGCCCAGAATGGCCAAGAAAAGAACAGCACATCTCTCTTCCTACAATCATCATTTTACCACACACATAGAAAACAAAGATTACTTTCCCCTACAAAAAGAAAAAAGCACTAAACTATTTTTCAGCCTTGAACAGTGCAACTTTGTGTAATTATTTTCCATTTAGGTGCTGCAACAGCCCATTTTTTTAATTCATATATATATATATTTAGGTCATCAAAGCACTTCCTTCCAAATACTGTAGCTCTGTTGTGAATTCAATTATCAACCTGTCTACTCTGGCTCAGGTCAGACAAAAAATGATATATTGGCTAAAGCATCCTATTTATTACTTAAATATGAGCATGTCAGGCACTAGAACTAATACTGCAGCTAGAAATCAAAAGTCATAGACAATGACAGAAAGTAAAGCCAAAGGTCTCAATGGAAACCACATAATGCTAAAGCCCATCCTAAATAAATCCTCCAAATGGCTTGTGAGGGTTTCTGGTTGAAATGTGGGAGAAGGGTAGAATGAGAGGAAGCAAAGGAGCAGGGGAATAAACAACACTTAAGATCACTGTTTGGAGTCTGAGAGGGAAGAAAAGGGATGGTGCAAGATGGAAAAGCCTGAGGAAGAAAGGTCTCCGTTATTAAGATGTTTACCTCCTGTTGGAAGCATCCCTAAACGATCTGGCACCAAAGCCTCCAGGACTTGCTTCTGGCAGAACCTGCCAAAGGGAGATTTCTTCCAGAGCAGACTGGCTGCTTCTGAATTATTGTTTCATCTAAAGCAACAGTCCAGCTGCCAAAAAAATAGACTGGCTTAAGCTTGCTCTGCCACCCAACCCGCTGAAAAGCTGTACTGTTCCTGCAGGGCGTCTCAGTGGTTGCCTTCACTCAGTTACTATTTGTCCCTGCCTCTCAAACAAGCCACACTTCTTCCACCACAGGTGTCCTGGTTTGAGCTGGGACTGAACTAATTCTGTTCAGTGATGCTGCTTTTCAGCTCGGTCTCTTCTCAGTAGCTGCATTTGCTGAAGTTAATGGCAAGTATTTGCGGGCAGAGTCTGCTTCTACAAGGGACAACGCTTAGTGTTCGCAGTTAGCACTAAGCATTGGGAGGCAGGAAGGCTCTGGCTCATTCCTGCTCCTGCAGAAACCAAGGGCACTGATAAATCTTGTGTGCTACTTCAGCAAAAGATCACACCCACAAGTGAGGAGCAGACAGGACAAGTGACCCAGAACTGACCAACAACAGATTCCATTTCATACAGCACAGAATGACAGAACTTTATAGAGGTTGGAAGGGACCTCCAGAGACCATCAAGTCCAACCCCCTTGCCAAGGCAGGATCCCCTAGGGTAGTTCACACAGGAATGCATCCAGGTGGGTTTGGAAAGTCTCCAGAGAAGGAGAATCCACAACCCCTCTGGGCAGCCTGCTCCAGGGTTCTGTCACCCTCACTGTAAAGTTTCTCCTCATATGGAAGAGAAACCTTCTGTGTTTCAATTTGTAGCCATTGCTCCTTGTCTAACTGCTGCTGACCACTGTCATATCCAGTACAAAGATGAGGAATCACAAAGATTAAGATCCATTCATCAATGGTCAGGATGTCTCTCTCTCTCTCTCTCTCTCCATTCTTCTGCTTTCAATACTAATCTTTTGCATTTCTGAATCCACTTCCATAATTCAGCTCTTGAACTGACTTCCCATCTAACACAGAGTCCAGTCTGGGACTTCCCCTGTGCCCACTCACAGCATCAGTGATGATGGTGACACAACTGCCATCAGGGAGGATGGGTTTTAAACCAGCTTGGCCTTTAAACTAGAGCAGGGTAGATTTAGATTAGACATCAGGAAGAAGTTCTTTACTACAAAGGTGGCAAAACACTGGAACAGGTTGCCCAGAGAAAGGGATTCAGAAACTGACAGACACAGCAGCCACTGAGAAGAAAAAAGAAGACCAAAAATACAAAGGCTGTGCTATTTCTGCTGACATAACCAGTGTTCCTCTGATGGGACCAGAAGGAAGACAGCATAATGAAGCCTCAAGAAACTTCACAATGATAAAAGGAGTAAAGACAAGGCAAAAAGAAATGAAGGAATTCACACAACTTGTGATGAAGGCAAGAAAATCCCAACAACCCCACTAAACACTCAGAAAAACACCAAGCCTCCTCGGGCTCCATCCACGAACCCCAAGTCTCTGCATGCACATGACCTGTTCTGCAGACCCTTCAGGCTCTCAGTTGGGATTCCTGCCCAGCTTGCTGTTCATGCACTTGTCCTAAGTCAGGACAATCCTCTGTTCCTCACTTCTCAAAGTCTCCCTGTCTCTTTCAGTCCAACATCCACACTCCCATCCTCCCTTTCCCCTGGTGCTGACTTGGACCATTCAGTAGTCAGCTTTTAAATGAAGCACAGTAAGACACTGCATGGAAGCTAAAACCTTACCTTACAGAAACCACAGGGTATGATGAAAGTGGAATGCTGCTTCAGCCTCTCTCTTATAGAGAGACACTAAGCCACCTCCTTCCCCCAGCCCTGATAGATATGGCATGAATCAATCACTCTGTTCAGTGGTGTCCCCAAGGCTTGGCATTCCAGGAGATAAGGTATCTCCACAGCATGGCAGACAAGCTGAAACCCCTACCAGCCACTGTGTGACTAACCTATTAGACCTTCTTGGGGTTGTTTATCACCAGTTAAGAATCTGAGAACCTTCTGCCAGGAAAGGAAGGCGTTTCAGGCGAGGGCTGATAAAAGACCTCATGGAAAGCACCAAGACAACTGCCCGTTAGATTCCTGCAAGAAAGCGTCAGTTAAGAAAACATTCAGGGGATGGCTGCCAAAATGCAGCCCTTCAAAAGATCTTGTTCCTGAGAGGAATTTTCCCATTGGAATGGGCTGCCCAGGAAGGTGGTAGAGGCACCGTCCCTGGGGGTCTTCAAGAAAAGACTGGATGAGGCACTTAGTGCCATGGTCTGGTTGATTGGTTAGGGCTGGGTGCTAGGTTGGACTGGATGATCTTGGAGGTCTCTTCCAACCTGCTTGATTCTATGATTCTATGATTCTATGAAACCGAGGAGAAGCACTTTGAGAGAACCAGCTTCAGAAACTGCAAACAGCAAGGCTGAAGTGCTGTGTGCTCACAGATCCACCCAGGCTGGAGGGATAGGTCTCCAACCGAGTTCTTTGCTCAAAGAGCAGATCGTATTGCCAAAAAGAATAGCTGACTAATGACCTGAGCTTACAGCAGAAGGGCAGTTCACAGTGGAGAGGTCAGGAAATTCTATCCACAGTGACCTTTCACAGAGACATTGATCTTTCTTTCTTTAAATGAAATTTTACAGATTAACATTCTAACAAGCTGCCTTTCAGCACTTCAGAAAGATGAGCCCAGACAGCTTCAGTATCCACACATGGAAAACTCAGGCTCTAGTGGCAGCTCCAAAATGGCTCTGAATAAATGGAAAAGGAAAATCTACTATTAATTACACACAGAGTCATAGAATCACAGAATCACAGAATTAGGCAGGTTGGAAGAGACCTCCAAGATCATCCAGGCCAACCTAGCACCCAGCCCTAGCCAATCAACTACACCATGGCACTAAGTGCCTCAATCAGGCTTTGCTTGAACACCTCCAGGGATGGTGCCTCCACCACCTCCCTGGGCAGCCCATTCCAATGCCAATCACTCTCTCTGACAACAACTTCCTCCTAACATCCAGCCTGGACCTCCCCTGGCACAGCTTGACACTGTGTCCCCTTCTTCTGTTGCTGGTTGCCTGGCAGAAGAGACCAACCCCACCTGGATACAACCTCCCTTCAGGGAGTTGTAGACAGCAATGAGGTCTGCCCTGAGCTTCCTCTTCTCCAGGCTGCACACCCCCAGCTCCCTCAGCCTCTCCTCACAGGGCTGTGCTCCAGGCCCCTCACCAGCTTTGTTGCCCTTCTCTGGACATGTTCCATTCCTCCTAGTCCTTTCACTACCTGACCTTTGTAAAGGCCCCTCCCCAGCTCTCTTTTAGGCCCCCTTAAGACATCAGAAGGCCACAATATGGTCACCTCAGAGCTCTCTCTCCAGACTGAACAGCACTGCACTGAGCCTTCAGAAAAGTTCTGATTTCTCACTTGGAATTTTCCAATCAGCCTTAAACTGCTACAAGCAACAAGGAAGACTGTGTACAAACAGCTTCACAAGTTCACCTCATTGCTGTCTACAACTACCTGAAGGGAGGTTGTAGCCAGGTGGGGTTGGTCTCTTCTCCCAGGCAACCAGCAACAGAACAAGGGGACACAGTCTCAAGTTGTGCCAGGGGAGGTCTAGGCTGGATGTTAGGAGGAAGTTGTTGCCAGAGAGAGTGACTGGCATTGGAATGGGCTGCCCAGGGAGGTGGTGGAGTCACTGTCCCTGGAGGTGTTCAAGCAAAGCCTGCATGAGGCACTTAGTGCCATGGTCTAGATGACTGGATAGGGCTGGGTGCTAGGTTGGCCTGGATGATCTTGGAGGTCTCTTCCAACCTGGTTGAGTCTATGATTCTATGATTGAGTCCAACCTATCAGCCAACACCTTCTCATTACCTAAACCACGGCACTAAGTGCCTCAGAGGTTGATTCTATGATTCTGTGATTCTAATACCGAACCCAGTGCCACAACAGCAGACACGAAGGGTGTCCCACAGACCTACAGATGCACAATTCAGCCCTAGTTTTACACTGAGCAGCAATGGTCATGGATAATTGCCCAAAGTACACAGCCAATAT
Organism: Pogoniulus pusillus; assembly: GCF_015220805.1. Lineage (NCBI taxonomy): Eukaryota > Metazoa > Chordata > Aves > Piciformes > Lybiidae > Pogoniulus > Pogoniulus pusillus. The sequence continues at coordinate 34,772,850 of NC_087272.1, read as the reverse complement.
AATTCCTTAAACACACACTCTTGGAAAGCTGAAACCTCTCCCAGGATTACCTTGCTTTGCACTTAATCGACACTCCATCTGAATGGGTCAATGTTCCACAGGCTCTTGCCCTGTCAATTACCAAGCTCCACTGAAACAAAAATTCCCCACCCTTTATTTAGCTGCTGAGCTGCAAGCTTCTATTTTAAACAGAAATACAAAAGAGAGGCCATTCTGGCTGCAATCAAACATTGCCCTCAATATGACTAAGCTCCCCTTCTCCTGCACACAGCTGAGCATTATGGTTTGCACTACCTTTGACCCCTCACCTAAACTGTACTAATAAATAGCTCTTCATTATAACACAGCAATAAAACTTACAAGATTAAATACTCTGGATTCATATAAAACTGTTTCAAATGTCCTCACATGAACCTAAATCTTAATGCTTAATGAGCCTTGGGGCCTGTGTCTCTAAGCTGGAAACCTGCCCAATCCATGATGCTGATAATGTTTTGGCTTTACAGTGCCTGAAAACCACAGGAGAACACCAATCCCCTCTCACCTCAAGGCATGGGTCACATTCAAAACTTCAAGTATGCCTGTGAAGCTCAAATGCCTTCTTAGTTTCCAGGAATGGGAAATAGAAGCAAAATTAAGCCTAAGGGCTGGGCATCCACCAACTTATCCAGCGAGGCACCTGGCAAGCCAAGAGTCTCTGCACTGTACACTACACAGCCAGCTGCTGAACTGGTGCCAGGCCTGTACCACTGACAGACAAGCAAAATAACAGAGCTGCAAAATCCTCCAATCTACAAGGATGACTGAGCTTTTGTTTTCCCCTACCAGCTCTCTGTATGTGGCATGGCAATTTTACATAACTGACATTAACTTGCAAGAACAACTTGACTTTTTAAGCAGCTGAACAACTGAAACCCCATATACACAGTGAAGGTTCTTCTCCACATCTCCTAGCACCACTGACTCAGAAGACAAAGTTTTACTATTCCATAGCATTGCACTTGCAATGATCTGGCATGGATCCAGCCACTACTGAAAACAGCATTCATGCCAGCCCAAAGCTTGGTCAGATGCACTAGAACCATGATGCAAGGCCAGAGAAACTCTGCTCTCTGAGTAAAAGCAGCTCATTCATCACCAGTGACACGAAGAACACAAGCTAAGGAGATTTCTTATTTAGAGAAGAAAATTCTTCTCAGAGTAAATGATAAATATTCTAGGAACAAATTCTCCATCACAACCATTCCCAGCTCGCTCAGATTTATGGCCACACTTTGCTTTTTCTTTGAATGCTATTAAACTTAGCTGTGCATGACTAAGTTCTTAGGTTTTTACTGTATTTCCTGATGCTGGGCAGTATCTAGGAAAGGCTTCACAGAATCAACTAGGTTAGAAGAGACCTCTGAGATCATCCAGTCCAACCTAGCACCCAGTCCTATCCAGTCAACTAGACCATGGCACTAAGCTTTCACAGCTGCTCCTGTTAGGAATACAAACTCCTTAAAAAGAAAAGTAAAGAAAATTTTTAAAGTTGACTTTCAAATAACAAAAGTTGTTACTTAATTCACTGAACACACCAAATATCACCAAGATCAATTCAAAGTAACAAACCACCTTCAAATCTGCTGTTTGAAGACACAGAATCAACCAGGTTGGAAGAGACCTCCAAGATCAACCAGGCCAACCTTGCATCCACTCCTATGAGGGGTGACACAAACCCTATGAGGAGAGGCTGAGGGAGCTGGGGGTGTGCAGCCTGCAGAAGAGGAGGCTCAGGGCAGAGCTCATTGCTGTCTACAGCTACCTGAAGGGACATTGTAGCCAGGTGGGGGTTGGTCTCTTCTCCCAGGCAACCAGCAACAGAACAAGGGGACACAGCCTCAAGTTGTGCTGGGTGAGGTCTAGGCTGGATGTTTGGAGGAAGTTGTTGGCAGAGAGAGTGATTGGCATTGGAATGGGCTGCCCAGGGAGGTGGTGGAGTCACCATCCCAGGAGGTGTTCAAGCAAAGCCTGGCTGAGGCACTTAGTGCCATGGTCTAGTTGACTGGCTAGGGCTGGGTGCTAGGTTGGCCTGGATGATCTTGGAGGTCTCTTCCAACCTGGTTGATTCTATGATTCTATAAGGCACTTAGTGCCATGGTCTAGTTGACTGGCTAGGGCTGGGTGCTAGGTTGGATGATCTTGGAGGTCTCTTCCAACCTCATTGATTCTATGATTCTATGATTCTAATTGATTAATCCTCTAGCTTCTTATACCTGGGTCAAACCTGAACACTCATAGCTAGGTAACAAGTAAAACAAAACCAAACCAAACCTGAACATGTGCTGGAGTGGAAATTTGGGATTTCTAGCAATATTTCCTGCCTTAAACAGCTTTTCATCATGCTCCCAGTAGGGCACATTTGCTCACCCATGCAGAAGTGGAGCCAGGAAACTTCTCAGACTTGCAGAAGGGAATTTAATCCACACAGCAAGAACAGAGCAAGAATTGCTTTCACCTAGCCATGATGTCCCTTGCTGAAACCACCATCTGCACTGATGTCAGCCAGCTACCCTAAAAAGCCATGAACTCATTCCAGACAAAAAGAAGTTGTTGTCAGTGGCTTCCCAGCACAGCTGGCTGAACAATTAAATGCAGCACTGTCAGGGCAACTCCACAAGTGGCCTTTCAACTCCCCAGAGAAGGAAGGGCTTGTGTTACTCTCATCTGTCAGCTTGCTGCTTGATGGCTTCCTGCCTTGTTCAGATACACTCCTCAGCTCTCAAGCTGTGTGCCCCAAGCTCTAAGTGGCACCATAAGGCCACTTCAAGGTGTTGTGCTAGTTTGAAGCTAGCTGGAATGTTTTGGTGAGAAGGACTAGATCATAGGTTGTGAAATGAAAGTAAGAGTGATGTCTGCTTCCCTCATAGGCTTACTGAGATGTACAAAAACATAAGTCAAAACATAGACAACACACTCAGCATCACTCTCACTGGGGCTGCTGGCTGAGCTACATCTTACCCTCTAACCTCACCCTCCATTTTGGGCTAATCCACTCTGCTTTCTAACCCCCTGGCTGAACCTCCATTCTTCCTTGGGACTGGGGTAGGGTTGAGAGAGGTAGGGGGAAGGTGAAAGGGTGGTTGAGAGCCCCTCCTGGGGACTCAGGTTTCTGGGAGGGCTGTTGTGTTTCTGTATTACCTTTTGCCTTGAATATTTCTGTCTATAACTGTACATACTCTAAATATCTGCTTGTATATTGTGCTGGCTGTAAATATAAGCTTCATTCATATTTCCAGAGCCAGCTGAGTCTAGTCTGAGTGATTTCTAAAGTGTGGGGGGGAATAGAACACCCAAACCATCACAGATGTCTAAACACTACCAGAGAGGCAGGTCAGAGGCTTGTGAGTGCCCATGCCCAGCACACATACAGGGCTGCTCTGCTAATCTGCATGTCCATCCCAAGAGTTGAAGCTCTTGGCATCACACAGTTGTGTTGCTTTTCATTTATGTTAAGCCACTATCCACATATTTTAATAAACGAGGCCTGGCAGCACTACAGGCTGGGGACTGAGTGGCTGGAAAGCAACCAGGAGGAAAGGGGCCTGGGGGTACTGACAGATAGTAGCTGAAGATGAGGCAGCAGTGTGCCCAGGTGGCCAAGAGAGCCAACGGCATCCTGGCCTGCATCAGGAGCAGTGTGGCCAGTAGGACAAGGGAGGTTCTTCTGCCCCTGTACTCAGCACTGGTCAGGCCACACCTTGAGTACTGTGTCCAGTTCTGGGCTCCTCAATTCAAGAGAGATGTTGAGGTGCTGGAAGGTGTCCAGAGAAGGGCAACAAAGCTGGTGAGGGGCCTGGAGCACAAACCCTATGAGGAGAGGCTGAGGGAGCTGGGGGTGTGCAGCCTGGAGAAGAGGAGGCTCAGGGCAGACCTCATTGCTGTCTGCAGCTACCTGAAGGGAGGCTGTAGCCAGGTGGGGTTGGGCTCTTCTCCCAGGCAACCAGCAATAGAACAAGGGGACACAGTCTCAAGTTGTGCCAGGGGAGGTCTAGGCTGGATGTTAAGAGGAAGTGGTTGCCAGAGAGAGTGATTGGCATTGGAATGGGCTGCCCAGGGAGGTGGTGGAGTCACCATCCCTGGAGGTGTTGAAGCAAAGCCTGGATGAGGCACTTAGTGCCATGGTCTGGTTGACTGGCTAGGGCTGGGTGCTAGGTTGGCCTGGATGATCTTGGAGGTCTCTTCCAACCTGCTTGATTCTATGATTCTATGATTACTGTGCCTAAGGCTCCGACAATCCTGCTCTAGAGAGACAAAAGATTCCCCCTGTGCCATTTTGTGTATAGCTGGTCTGACTGTCTGGGGACCCTTGCATGCTGGCTATGCTCTTTCTCTTCTGCAAAATGCCTGCAAAGTCAGAGGGTAGCTTGAGACATCCTCGGGATGTTCAAGGCATGCTGACTGCATCCTTACCCTTGACATCGCTTTTCAGTCATCTAGCTGCTGGGATCCCTCAGAATGTGAGTTTGCTTTCAGTGCTCATCACAAAATAAACAACAGGAAAGGAAATCACTGAAGCTGCCAGGTCAAAGCTACACACACACATGGACATCACCCACTTAAGTGTATAGCTACGAGCTGGCAGTTAATGACACCAGCAGTGAGTGCTGTAGAGATAAACTGAAGCAAGTTGAGTTTTCCCCTAAAATTCCAGCAAATCAGATAAGCCAAAGGCAATTAGTTCCTCCACCTTCAGAAACTTAAGACTGCCTTAAGTTCTTTCTTGCCCTCTGAAGCTAATCAGAGACTTTGAGTTCAGGATCTTGGAGGTCTCTTCCAACCTGGTTGATTCTATGATTCTATGATATCAGGAGCAGTGTGGCCAGCAGGACAAGGGAGGTTATTCTGCCCCTGTGCTCAGCACTGGTCAGGCCACACCTTGAGTGCTGTGTCCAGTTCTGGGCTCCTCAATTCAAGAGAGATGTTGAGGTGCTGGAAGGTGTCCAGAGAAGGGCAGCAAGGCTGGTGAGGGGCCTGGAGCACAGCCCTGTGAGGAGAGGCTGAGGGAGCTGGGGGAGTTTACCCTGGAGAAGAGGAGGCTCAGGGCAGAGCTCATTGCTGTCTACAACTACCTGAAGGGAGGCTGTAGCTAGGTGGGGTTGGTCTCTTCTCCAAGGCAACCAGCAATAGAAGAAGGGGACACAGTCTCAAGCTGTGCCAGGGGAGGTCTAGGCTGGATGTTGGGAGAAAGTTCTTGCCAGAGAGAGTGATTGGCATAGGAATGGGTTGCCCAGGGAGGTGGTTGAGGCCCCATCCTGGAGGAGTTTAAGGCCAGGCTGGATGAGGGCAGCCTACTCTAGGGTAGGGTGTCCCTGCCCATGGCAGGGGGGTTGGAACTAGATGATCCTTGTGGTCCCTTCCAACCCTGATTGATTCTATGATTTTCACTTCCTCCTTGAGGTCAGTCAAGATGAAAGCCCAGCAGATTGGAAGGAGATTAAGAGAAAGCTTGAACACCATGAGATTGTTTCATGAATTACCCAGGTAGGTTGCTGTTAAATCAGAAAATTTCAGTCTAGAAAGAGGACGTGGCTTCTGTCAGCTTTACTAGGACTTCTTCACTGAGCAACAGGTCAAAAATGAACTACTGGTGCTTCCCTGGTCAAAGCCTGTGCTTTTTAAAGATGATCTCAGAAATCCCACATCTTTCTTGAGTCCTTTATTTTGTAGTGGACTTGGAACCAGTCAGGAGCACACTTTCACTGTTAGCCTCATAATTTGTTCATCAATGTGCACAAATATCTGAGGGGTGGGAGTCAAGTGCCTGGGGCCAATCTCTTTTTGGTGGTCAGCAGCAATAAGACAAGGAGCAGCAGCTACAAACTGCAACAGAGAAGGTTTCACCTCAACATAAGGAGAAACTTCTTTACAGTGAGGGTGACAGAAACAGGATGCCCAGGGAGGTTGTGGAGTCTCCTTCTCTGGAGACTTTCCAACCCCCACTGGATGCATTCCTTTGTGAACTATCCTAGGGGATCCTGCCTTGTCAGGGAGGTTGGACTGGATGACCTCTGGAGGTCCCTTCCAACCTCTAAAGTTCTGTAATTCTGTGATCACCAGAAAGGCCAGACTTGAAAGTCAGATTGGTATGTCTCTGGTTAACACTCTGTAGCCTAATAGAGTTTAGCCCCAGATGCAACACAACCATCACAGCCTGTCAGGCTGGAGGTTGAGGAGACAGATCCCTTTAGACTGATTTGTACTGATCCACAGGTGGCAAATGAGGACAAGCAATTTGCCCAACATCACAGAACAAGTGTTGTCCTTTGACCTGCCTATTACTGGTGCTCACAACCTCCTAAGAAATACATATTTATTTGTTTAATTAGCAAAACATTAGCTAGCTAAGCTTTCCATCTTGAAGATTTACAGCATTTAAATCAGACAGCCTCTGCTTACTCCCAGATAAGATTACAATCTAATCTCCAACTATACATCCCTTACTTTTCATGCAGCACCACTCAACCTTAACATTCAAAGAGCACCGTGAAGTGATTCAGCTACACAGCACTTCCCTTGAACACGTAGAGGAGAGGGATCTTGTGCAAGAGGCAACCCTTAAATACAAAGGGGTAAACTACATGCTCCTTCCGAGTTACACAACGTTGGATCAACAATAACAACTACTTCCCTCCTCCCAAAGCCACTCCTCAGCAAAGACATGCAACTACAATCAAACCAGATCATATCATTTCCTTTACTTATTTTTCCCCTCTAAGAGTTAAAGTTCAAGCTGTCTGATTCATGACACCAGTGAGATACACAACAGCACTCACACAAGTAAGTTTCAAAGCTATTGCCAGCTACCCAGAGCTGAGTTATAGGATATTAGCTCAACTCTATGCTGAAAACAGTTTTCAACTTTCAGTACCTTTCATAGTATAAAACTTAACTAATAGCAGCAGTGCTCCAGCTAAACATCTCAAGAGATCTCATTGCTGTCTATAACTACCTGAAGGGAGGCTGTAGCCAGGTGGGGTTGGTCTCTCCTGCCAAGCAACCAGCAACAGAACAAGGGGACACAGTCTCAAGTTGTGCTGGGGGAAGTCTAGGCTGGATGTTAGGAGGAAGTTGTTGGCAGAGAGAGTGATTGGCATTGGAATGGGCTGCCCAGGGAGGTGGTGGAGTCGCCATCCCTGGAGGTGTTGAAGCAAAGCCTGGATGAGGCACTTAGTGCCATGGTCTAGTTGACTGGCTAGGGCTGGGTGCTAGGTTGGCCTGAATGATCTTGGAGGTCTCTTCCAACCTGCTTGATTCTATGATACTATGTCAATATGCATTTAGCTCTGCACAAACTTTTGTCCTTCTGGAGTGCAAAGACAGCTTTTACCAACTTCAGTGACAACGCCGCAGACCTGGGGGAAAGAAATCTCTCTGTACATAGAATCATAGAATCAAGCAGGTTGGAAGAGACCTCCAAGATCATCCAGCCCAACCTAGCACCCAGCCCTAGCCAGGCAACTAGACCATGGCACTAAGTGCCTTATCCAGGCTTTCCTTGAACACTTCCAGGGATGGTGACTCCACCACCTAAAAACATAATGATCCTTCAGCAGATCAGTGAATTCTCCCCAAATCCTGACAACCTGCAAGGGGTTTTTCCAAGAACTACAAGCACTAGGGCACAATTCCAAATCACTCTTAAAAGTCACCAGATTTGACATCTAAAGCAAAAACATGCTTTTGGAAGGCTCTGCCTGAAAAATAGCTACTAAAACCACAGAGAGAAACATGCAAAAGCTAACATACATCTCTTGGCCAAAAATTACACAGCACATCATTCAAACACACCTTTAGGTAAAATTGAGAGGATGCTTAACCTTTCCAGAAACTATAAAAGCAGCTGAGTATTGATGGTATTCAGATGGCTAAGTCTTGACAGTGTTTCAGGCCTGGAGCTGGTCCAAAACACCTCACTGTAGCAGAGAGGTCCAGAAGCAGGTGTGGAACACCACTTGCCAAGCAGTGGTTAACATCTTTAAATGAAAGGAAACCAAAAAGCAAACAATTTTTACTTTACATAACGAAGGAGCAGGGGTGGAGTGAAGGAAGCACTTTGCAAAACTTGTTTTCTCTAAGCCACATTTCAGTGCTCACTATTAACAATAGTTTCAGCACTGAAATGATGCTGCAGTGGAATACCAGTGTGTGTGATGTCAAAACTCACAAAAGGAAGCAGGCAACTGAATCATAGAATCAGTCAGGGTTGGAAGGGACCACAAGGATCAGCCAGTTCCAACCCTCCTCCATGGGCAGGGACACCCTACCCTAGATAAGACTGGCCACAGCCTCATGCAGCCTGGCCTTAAACACCTCCAGGGATGGGGTCTCAACCACCACCCTGGGCAAACCATTCCAGGCTCTCACCACTCTCATGAAGAACAACTTCTCACGTCCAGTTCGAACCTATTCACCTCCAGCTTTGTTCCATTCCCCCTAGTCCTGTCACCCCCTGATAGCCTAAAAAGTCCCTCCCCAGTTTTTTTGTAGCCCCCCTTCAGATACTGAAAGGCCACAATAAGGTCACCTGGGAGCCTCCTCTTCTCCAGACTGAACAGCCCCAACTCTTTCAGTCTGTCCTCATAAGAGAGGTGCTGCAGCCCTCTGAGCATCCTTGTGGCCCTTCTCTGGACACACTCCAGCATCTTCACATCCCTCCTGTAACAGGAGCTCCAGAACATACTAAAGTTTATTTCATCTTTAGTCAAGACTGCATTCAAGTCTCAAAGCTAGAAATGTTACTTACTCACACAGAAGAATGCCATTTTCTAATCCAGAACGAAAATCCTTCTCACCAAAACTTCTCCCAGTCACTTGCTGCAAGAGTAAGGGAAAACAAAAAGAGGGACATCTGTTAGAAGGTGCACTCCACGGCAGCAACTCCCAAAGGTCAATTCAACATCTGCTGAGTAGGAAACATCTGAGCTCCACAGGTTTGGCCAAAGGACTAAGCTGTGTTCATCAGCCAGTTTCCTCCTTCCCACTTCAATGAGCCATTTAACACACAAGAACAAAGTATTTGCTCCAGCTGGTCCAATTATAGATCATAACAGAGTTGTTTTCTAGAAGCAAACCAAAACCAACCCAAAACCTAGGCTGTAATATTCAAGATAATTTTCCTACATAATTTTTAATTTTAAAACTATTGTACTTAGACAAAGCATATATATTTTCACTGCTTTTTTTTTACATCATGTTTTGGGTTTGAACTTTAGCCTTTAACTTACCACCTGTACAGAATAAGCAAAGGCAACTGGAAGTGCTCACGTGAGTTGCAGCTCTTGAAAACACACAACACAATGCTCCTGAGCCATATTAAAGTTTATAGAATCACAGAATCAACCAAGTTGGAAGAGAATTCCAAGATCATCCAGGCTAACCTAGCACCCAGCCCTAGCCAATCAACCAGACCATGGCACTAAGTGCCTCATCCAGGCTTTGCTTCAACACCTCCAGGGATGACAATTCCACCACCTCCCTGGGCAGCCCATTCCAATGCCAATCACTCTCTCTGACAACAGCTTCCTCCTAATATCTGCCCTAGACCTCCCCTGCCACAGCTTGAGACTGTGTCCCCTTGTTCTATTGCTGGGTGCCTGGCAGAAGAGACCAACCCCACCTGGCTACAGCTTCCCTTCAGGTAGTTGTAGAGAGCAATGAGCTCTGCCCTGAACCTCCTCTTCTGCAGGCTGCACACCTCCAGCTCCCTCAGCCTCTCCTCACAGGGCTGTGCTCCAGGCCCCTCACCAGCTTTGTCGCCCTTCTCTGGACACGTTCCAGTAACCTAACATCTGTCTGGAATTGAGGGGCCCAGAACTGGACACAGCACTCAAGGTGTGGCCTGACCAGTGCTGAGTACAGGGGCAGAATAACCTCCCTTGTCCTACTGGCCACACTGTTCCTGATCCAGGCCAGGATGCCATTGGCTCTCTTGGCCACCTGGGCACACTGCTGGCTCATCTTCAGCTACTATCTACCAGTAGCCCCCAGGTCCCTTTCCTCCTGGCTGCTCTCCAGCAACTCAGTCCCCATCCTGTTGTTTCACATCAAGAAGTTAACTCTGAGCATGAATACAAACTCACTGGAAGCTAAGGTTTAGTCACCTACTCACAGTCCCATCAGGCATGCTTGGACCAGGAGCTGCATGCATTCAGCATTATGATCTCTCAAGCCAGTCTGTACCGCTTAGCATTGGACCATCTAGGAATCAACCATCTAGGAATCCCAATCTTGCCTGAGGGTACCAAATGCTATAAGCATGGCTGAACCCAAATTTATGCCTCACTACCATGTGGACAATGGCTTGCCATTCACTCTCAAATCATTTGCAGCAGATGATTGTGCTTGGATAAAAGAATATTTCTGTATTGATATTGACAAACGCATAAAAATTGGCTGCTATGTTTAGAGAGTGCTGAACAGAAACAAAACAAAGCCTGCCCAGTTTTTAATGGTCCTCCAGGAGGTCTTCTCCTCACCCAGCCAAAACATTTACCGGATGCTTATAGAGTTCTCATGGCTTGCATCCAACCTTTCAGTGAGAGCCTTGCTTCTGGGCGTTGCTTCCACCGCAGAGAATAGTGACTTGGTGACACATCTGTCCTTACGTCCCAGTTTTCTCCTTGCTGTTCCATTCGGATACAAGACCCTTCCCTCCCAGCTTCCTGTCATAAAGGCAGCAATTTATAAAAACTGACAAGTTTGGCACTTTCCCACGGGATTAGCAAAGGCATCAGCTTCACAAATGCTGCTTACAGCTCCGCACAACCTTAGGGAGCGACGCTTCTTGAGGTGAAGCGCAAATGCAAAGCCTAAAACCTAATCCTCCACTTCAAACCAGGGTTGTTTCATTTTTTCCAAAGTGAAGGAATTTCTTCCAGCAAATTGGTATGACCTCCTGTGCTCTCCAAAGTGTCAGAAAGATATCAGTTGACAATCATATTTCATGTAAGTGCATAATGTAGAACAAGGCACTCTTGCTCTCATACCTCAGAAGAAATCAGATGCAATTTGTCAGTAGGAAATGAACTCTAATTGCTTAAACTATCTCTAATCAGAGTACAATAGAACAAGGGGACTCATCCTCACGTTGTGTCAGGGGAGGTCTAGGCTGGATGTTAGGAGGAAGTTGTTGGCAGAGAGAGTGATTGGCATTGGAATGGACTGCCCAGGGAGGTGGTGGAGTCACCGTCCCTGGAGGTGTTCAAGCAAAGCCTGGCTGAGGCACTTAGTGCCATGGTCTGGTTGACTGGCTAGGGCTGGGTGCTAGGTTGGACTGGATGATCTTGGAGATCTCTTCCAACCTATCTGATTCTATGATTCTAAATCATCTCTAATCTTGACCTGCTGGCACAGAAGGAAATCACAGAATCACAGAATCATAGAATCAACCAGGTTGGAAGAGACCTCCAAGATCATCCAGTCCAACCTAGCACCCAGCCCTATCCAGTCAACTAGACCATGGCACTAAGTGCCTCAGCCAGGCTTTGCTTGAACACTTCCAGCAACAGCGACTCCACCACCTCCCTGGGCAGCCCATTCCAATGGCAAATCACTCTCTCTGGGAAGAATTTCCTCCTACATTCAGCCTAGACCTCCCCTGGCACAACTTGAGGCTGTGTCCTCTTGTTCATGACAATAAAACCATTAACATCTGGGATCAGCGATGGACAGAGCACATCAAAACTGACTTTTTATTTCATCTATAGAACAAGGCACAGTACAGAAGGGAGCAAGAAGAGCTATTTTGTAACAGCCTGATTGGTAGTGGTTTTTATTTCATCTCTGCAGAGAAACAAAGACTAAAAAGTACAGTTATCTTATTTCACTCCTCCACAGTTAATCTTCCAGCTAGGGAAGTTAATCCTTTTATTTCTTTGCTGAACATCCTCATTCAGCAGGAGCAGTACTGAAATCGTTGAAGAAACTCAGGTAAGTATCTACCTGCCAAAAGCTGTCACCTGAGTATTGCTGTCATTACTGCTGATGCATGAAAGCTTCATACATGGCATAAAGTCATGAAATGCAAATGCCCAGCTGGAACAGCAATTCACCCAGTGAGAGGTACAACTGAAACTGACAGCAGGTGAGGAAAGACAGGAAGGTCCAGGAACAGTGCAGGTCTTGTTTGGAAAGGAACTGGAAGTAAATGAGGCATGGAAAGGTTTATGCCTATCCTAGATGACCCAGCAGCAGAGAGGAAACATTAATCTGCCAGAAGCCTCCTGATTTAGCCAATTAAAGTAAGATCAGTTCAACAGAGATAGGCTGGAAACTAAAAATATGCATGAAGATGACATTATAAATGACAAAGATAAACCCAAAAGGGGACTGAGAGGAGCAACAATTGGGATCCACCTTTTCCAGAGGAAATCAGGGCTCAGTTTCTTGGCTTGTGCACACACATACACACACACACACATGCATTTCCCTCTCTGAAGAGGCCACTTTGGGCCATACCCTCAAGAACAACTACAGCCTTCTACACCTTGATGACATAGCCTTTGCTCAGCACACTGAGAACAGGAAGGGAGATGTGAAATGACTTCAAGCAAAATGATTGGCACTCTGAATTGCAGAGAGAGTTCTGCATCCTAAAGTGCATGCTGAAGTTTGCCCTTACCCATGCAAGAAGGAAGGCAGGGGTATTATCCATTGGTATCACCAGGCATGCACCCCAGCGTTGTGTTCAAGTTCCCAAGATCAATTCAAAGTAACAAACCACCTTCAAATCTGCTGTTTGAAGACACAGGATCAACCAGTTGGAAGAGAACTCCAAGATCATCCAGACCAACCTAGCACCAAGCCTTGTCCAATCAACTACACCATGGCACTAAGTGCCTCAATCAGGCTTGCTTGAACACCTCCAGGGATGGTGATTCCACCACCTCTCTGGGCAGCCCATTCCAATGCCAATCACTCTCTCTGACAACAACTTCGTCCTAACATCCAGCCTAGACCTCCCCTGGCACAACTTCAGACTGTGTCCCCTTGTTTTGCTGCTGGTTGCCTGGCAGAAGAGACCAACCCCCACCTGGCTACAGCCTCCCTTCAGGTAGCTGTAGACAGCAATGAGGTCTGCCCTGAGCCTCCTCTTCTGCAGGCTGCACACCCCCAGCTCCCTCAGCCTCTCCCCACAGGGCTGTGCTCCAGGCCCCTCACCAGCTTCGTCCCCTTCTCTGGACACATTCCAGTATCTCAACATCTCTCTTGAATTGAGGGGCCCAGAACTGGACACAGCATTGAAGGTGTGGCCTGACCAGTGCTGAGTACAGGGGTAGAATAACCTCCCTTGTCCTGCTGGCCACATCAGGAATGATACAGGCCAGGATGCCACTGGGCACACTGCTGGCTCATGTTTAGCCTACTATCAACATGCACCTCCAGGTCACTACATCTTACAACCTTCCAAGACAAGTCCATTTGCTACCTAGCATCACCCCTTGTCACCAGCACTGATCGATACAACACAGGGGGAAGCAGGATGAATTCCTACTCACTTCTGCAATGCCAGCACACTATAATTCTCTGCGGTGCAGGGGTACCAATGCTAGACTGAAGCACCTTCAAGGCAAAACAAGAGCTGTGTCCTGCTAATGATCACTCCAAGAGCCTGCCTTTAATAAACTCTCTAAGGCTGAGAGGAAAAGAGCTGCTGCCTTTCCATAACATACTGCAAGCTAAAAATAGAGAACAGAAGCAAAACAATATAATTTATCACTGTGCTTCATTTATGTGAGGAATTGGCTTTTATTCCTCATCTGGATGATATTTGCTTCTCTGTAAAAAGCTGTGAGCATCTTCAACCAGGGCAATGATTGGACTGCTGGACGCATTTTTCTGTTTCATTGCCGCTTAACAGCCCAGAAAATGATCCTAAAATGACTAATAAAAGTTGGGTTTTGTTTTGGAATATTGGAATACTAAAGGAATACTAAAGGAATGTTAGAAGACTGAACCACAGCACTTGACTCTATCACAAGCAACGAGTTTAATATGTATTTACACAGAGTAACACTTCTTCCATACAGTATTGTTGCTGATTAAGTCCTTTGTTCTTTGCAGTTACGCATGCCGCTAAATTTATGTCATCAGGGGTGGCTGTCATCCAGCCCCTAACCAGTGCCATATTACACAACTCTATTTTCACTGAGCTTCAGCTCACATTGTTTTCCTTGCCCGTTTTTTTTTCTTTCCGACCCTAGCATGCAGAGATACAGGCTGGGGTGGGAGTGGCTGGAGAGCAGCCAGACAGAGAGGGATCTGGGGGTGCTGATTGATACCTGCCTGAACATGAGCCAGCAGTGTGCCCAGGTGGCCAGGAGAGTCAGTGGCATCCTGGCCTGCATCAGGAATGGTGTGGTCAGCAGGAGCAGGGAGGTCATTCTGCCCCTGAACTCTGCACTGCTTAGACCACACCTTGAGTCCTGTGTTCAGTTCTGGGCATCCCAGTTTAAAACGGACGTTGAGATGCTTGAGTGTGTCCAGAGAAGGGCGACGAGGCTGGGGAGAGGCCTTGAGCACAGCCCTACGAGGAGAGGCTGAGGGAGCTGGGATTGGTTAGCCTGGAGAAGAGGAGGCTCAGGGGTGACCTTATTGCTGTCTACAACTACCTGAGGGGAGGTTGTGGCCAGGAGGAGGTTGCTCTCTTCTCTCAGGTGGCCAGCACCAGAACAAGAGGACACAGCCTCAGGGTGTGCCAGGGGAGATTTAGGCTGGAGGTGAGGAGAAAGTTCTTCACTGAGAGAGTCATTGGACACTGGAATGGGCTGCCCAGGGGGGTGGTGGAGTCGCCGTCCCTGGAGCTGTTCAAGGCAGGATTGGACGTGGCACTTGGTGCCATGGTCTGGCCTTGAGCTCTGTGGTAAAGGGTTGGACTTGATGATCTGTGAGGTCTCTTCCAACCTTGATGATACTGTGATACTGTGGAGCTTGCAAAACCTCTGTGTGGTAAAACAGCTTAAGGGCATGAAATGAAAAAGAAAAGGTGAGGAATTAGCGAGCAGATGCTGGCCTCAGGTGAAATTTATCTCGGCCAACAAGATGTAAGTACTTGAACAAACACTGGGTCATCAGAGACAACACTTTGGAAGTCGTTAGCTTCCTTTTCTCTGTGCACATCTGCATGTAAAGCAGTGAACAAAAATATAGACAAAGCAGGGAGAGGTCTTTGTTACTTAATAAGCATTTTGGATAGTTTGTGAAGTGACTGCAAGGGAAGATCTTCAAAATGTTTACCAGGCTGTTCATTGCTTTGTACGCGGGTACATTGTCTGAAGTTGTGCTGGGGGAGGCATAGACTGGATGTTAGGGCGAAGTTCTTGCCAGAGAGAGTGACTGGCATTGGAATGGGCTGCCCAGGGAGGTGGTGGAGTCACCATCCCTGGAGGTCTTCAAGCAAAGCCTGGATGAGGCAGTTAGTGCCATGGACTAGTTGACTGGACAAGGCTTGATGCTAGGTTGGACTGGATGATCTTTGAGGTCCCTTCTAACCTGCCTGATTCTATGACTCTATTGCATTTCCATCATGTACCTCCACTATCTTCCTCTATAAAGTTTTGTACTTGAAAAAAAACCAAGCAAACAACAGTAACAAAAAACCCCAAACAACTCTGCTACCTCACTAGCTAAATACTGCTTTTACTTCAAGGATGTGGAAAAGTCTGTCTTAAACCAATAGTCACAGGTACATAAACATGGGGCATAGAGTCATATAAGCATCAAGGAATGCAAATCAGCAGAAGCATGGCAGCATTTAAAGCATCAGGATTTGACACCTTTAGAGCAATGAGTCACTACTCCTCCTTTCCTGACATATCATTTGAGCTAAGAACATGGACTCACTGTCCCTGGAGGTGTTCAAGAAAAGACTGGGTGAGGCACTTAGTGCCATGGTCTAGTTGATTGGTTAGGGCTGGGGGATAGGTTGGACTGGATGATCTTGGAGGTCTCTTCCAACCTGGTTGATTCTATGATTCTATGATTCTATGATTCATGGTCTAGTTGATTGGACAGGCTGGCTGATAGGTTGGACTGGATGATCTCGGAGGTCTCTTCCAACCTGGTTGATTCTATGATTCTATGATTCTATGATTCATGGTCTAGTTGATTGGACAGGCTGGCTGATAGGTTGGACTGGATGATCTCGGAGGTCTCTTCCAACCTGGTTGATTCCATGATTCTCTTATTTCTTTTTCATGTAGCACAGATATGAGATTCCAGAACTAAACAGGACCAACAAATCTCACAGAATCATCAAATTACAGATTTGAAGGGGCGGCATGATTGAATTAGAGAATCATAGAATGGCTAAGGTTGGAAGGGACCTCAAAGATCATCTACTCCAACCTCACTGCCACGGGCAGGGACACCTCTCAACTACACTTGGCTGCTCAAGGCCCCATCAACATGAACATCCCCAGCTTTCCATTTGCAGCCCAGAACTGGACCCCATTGTCATGGCAGAGCAATGGGAAACAGAGAGCCCTCACTGACTCCTTGTTCTGTTGTGCATTGTTCCTAACACGCTTTGGTTTGTGACACAACACACGATCCAGGAACAAGATTGCTCTCTTATTCCACAGCAAAGGGGATTTAAATTGCAAAACTCACAGCAATAGAGGCCCTGAACAGTTTTATTACAAATATTAGGAAAATAGTTGATATAGTATAGACAAATTTGAGGACTGCATCAATGGTGCTTCCCAAAAGCAACAATCCCTGGTCTAGGTACAGCTACCTTTCAGGAGAGCTGAACGGTGACAAGCACTTTGCACAAAGCTCTCCTAGAGGATGGGCTGCCCAGGGAGGTGGTGGAGTCACCATCCCTGGAGGTGTTCAAGAAAAGACTGGATGAGGCACTCGGTGCCATGGTCTGGTTGACTGGCTAGGGCTGGGTGCTAGGTTGGCCTGGATGATCTTGGAGGTCTCTTCCAACCTGGTTGATTCTATGATTCTAATGCATTACAGCACTGGGGTGATTTACAACTGAAATCAATAAAAGGTCAGACAACTCAAATACCTTTAGTGCATGTTTTGATTCTCAAGGACAAAAGCAGCACGAGCTCGGAATGACTAATGTGGCCAGCAATGAACCACCTGAATTTCTCTGGTATGGAACTTGAACATTTAAAGAATGTATGGGAGGAAAGGGGGAGATTCCACACTTGGGTAGCAAGATAAATCTCCAAAGAAGGCATGCAGCATTATTTATTTATGGATTTTCCACTTTCTGGTCACTAAGTTTAATGCAATTTGCAAAGTTAACTAGCTGTGTTGAAATCCCCTTTGTTCTTTTTCTCTCTGGCTATTCACCCATACTATTCTCTAAAGAACCAGGCAGTAGAATTGCTCTTTTTCACATTTCATAGGGGCTCCATTTTTAATAGCAACACTAGAATAAATTAGGAGGCAGTATATCCTCCTTTACTTCCTCCTGTCAGTTGGGTTAGCTGACAGTTTGGTGTCGATGTACAGCACTACTGCATATAGAATGATAGACTCAGTCAGAGTTAGAAGAGACCACCAGGACAGAATCATAGAATCAATCAGGTTGGAAGAGATCTCCAAGATCATCCAGTCCAACCTAGCACCCAGCCCTATCCACTCAACTAGACCATGGCACTAAGTGCCTCATCCAGGCTGTGCTTGAACACCTCCAGGGACGGTGACTCCACCACCTCCCTGGGCAGCCCATTCCAATGGCAAATGAGCAGGGACACCTCATACTAGATCAGGCTGCCCAGAGCCTCACCCAGCCTGGCCTTAAACACCTCCAGAGATGGGGGTGGTATATGGAAACACACCCACTGATACAAACATAGTCCCAACCCATTTGATGCACCCAGTTCTAAGCTCTCACTAAAGGAATGATTTCTTTACTACAGGATATTGGCCAGTGCCTAAAACACCACAACAATTGATTTGATTTGATTTTTCTCCTGATTCTTTGCTTAGTTCAGTTCAGTTCAGAGGACATGATCCTACAAATGGACACGTGCACTTAATGTGCAGGCTAAAAGAACAGGTCCTGTTACTAATTCATTTAGAGAGGTTGCCCAGAGAGGCTGTGGAGTATCCTTCTCTAGAAACTTTCAAGACTTGTCTGGATGTGTTCCTGTGTGATCTGCCCTAGGTGATCCTGCTTGGGCAGGAGGAGTTGGAGTCAATCTTCAGAAGTCCCTTCCAACCCCTAACATCCTATGATTGAATGACTTAGGAAACGTGACCAAAGAAATACAAGAAGAAGAGAAAAAAGAAACACACCACGAGACAGCAATCTCCACCCCAGGCCTCCACCATCCCCATTCTGCCTATAAACCAAGAATTTATGAAGTTGAAGACAACAGAGCTCCACTTAAGACTCAAGACAAACCACAAGCCAACTCTGAGCTGCTACAGAGCACTAACACTCCACCGACTAAGGGCTTAAGTTTAGCAAGCCTTTGTCAACACCCCCTCAATGTTTTCATATAGCATAGAGTCACAGAATTTCCACTTGGAAGAGACCTTTAAGATCACTAAGTCCAAGAGAAGCCTCTGAGCAGCTGCACTACAATTCTACCCATGGAAAGGCGAAGACATGATGGGAGAAGACAACTGCAAGCAAACGAGGCTTATTATGGCTGATGAAATGCAGACATCACTGTGTTCCTCCTTCCCCCATTAACATACCAGCAGCAGCAGCAGCAATTACCTACCTAAGGCTTTAAAGCTAAGTCTGGGGAAGGCTTTGTCTTTACTAATCCTGCCCATCACCAGAGCTTTCCACACCAAAATTCTGCATTACTAACAGTAGTATTATCCACACAGGGTTGCCATACGTTGTTTGGATTTATGATCCTGCAGAGCTGCATTCATTCCTGCCAGGACATCTGGTAGTATAATCCTGCTTGGCTGGCAAGCTGCTAAGCAGCATTAAAATTTCATGATAGAGTAAAACCAGCCTCCTTTTTTTTATCTTCCTTCCCTGATGCTGTTTGTACACATTCCCAGGTGTGTTGCCAAACATTGCAGCCCTCCCTTCGGGGTGGGGCAGAAAACCTTTCATTGAAGGCTGAACGTTTCGTGGTAAAAGAGAGCAAAGAGGAGCAGGAGAACTTAAAAGCCACTTCCATCAGACTTCTCTTGGCTGAAGCACAAGCCCTGAAAGCTTCACCTAGCAGCAGGTCATCTGTTACACCAGATTTGTATTTGGCAGCCAGAAAATTGGTATTGCATTGTTGTTTTACGAGGAACTGGATTCTTATCTCTCTACTTCAAGCACCTATCATCAACATTAGATAGCACATGACAGACCTGACAGAACAACCCAAGGTGTCTGGTTTGAATCAGTGGTTCAGTTTAGGATTCTTTCTATGGCTAAAACAAAACAAAAAGTTTTCTACCCAAAAAAACTTAGTTCCTGTACTGTGGGACTCAGCATCAAGAGTGGGACTCAATTCAAGAAGGATGTTGAGGTGCTGGAACATGTCCAGAGAAGGGCAACAAAGCTGGTGAGGGGCCTGGAGCACAAATCCTATGAGGAGAGGTTGAGGGAGCTGGGAGTGTGCAGCCTGGAGAAGAGGAGGCTCAGGGGTGATCTTATTACTGTCTACAACTACCTGAAGGGGCATTGTAGCCAGGTGGGGGGTGGCCTCTTCTCCCAGGCAACCAGCAATAGAACAAGGGGACACAGTCTCAAGTTGTGCCAGGGTAGGTATAGGCTGGATATTAGGAAGAAGTTCTTCCCAGAGAGAGTGATTGGCATTGGAATGGGCTGCCCGGGGAGGTGGTGGAGGCACCGTCCCTGGGGGTCTTCAAGAACATGCCCTTCTCTGGACATGTTTCAGCACCTCAACATCTTTCTTGAATTGAGGGGCCCAGAACTGGACACAGTACTCAAGGTGTGGCCTGACCAGTGCTGAGTACAGGGGCAGAATAACCTCCCTTGTCCTCCTGGCCACACTGTTCCTGATGCAGGCCAGGATGCCATTGGCTCTCTTGGCCACCTGGGCACACTGCTGGCTCATCTTCAGCTTACTATCTATCAGTACCCCCAGGTCCCTTTCCTCCTGGCTGCTCTCCAGCCACTCAGTCCCCAGCCTACAGCGCTGCTTGGGGTTGTTGTAGCCAAAATGCAGAACCCTGCACTTGGCCTTGTTAAATCTCTGCACTTTGAAGCATCTGCTACTAAAACCCTCTTACTTTCTCATCTGACTCAGGACTGTGTGAACTTTCTAAAGCTGAAGTGTTTAAAGCTGTCAACTAATTGCAGCTGCAGCGGCAGAACGAAAGGCAGCAGACTCCTCATTGAGTCCAATGTCTCCTCACACTCTCAAAGCAATGAAGACATCAACAGCTCAGTAGGAGCTGATGGGATGGCTGTGGTGTCTAGATTAGCTAATCCCCCACTTCACACTGCTCTAACCTATTTTACATCATGTACATTTTGGTTTTACAAGACCACTGTGCTTCTTGGATGAGTAAGCTTTCAACACCAGCCCCTATTTTTTGCCAGGGATGTGCATCTTGGCAGACAACTCAAAACCTGTTCATATTTAAAGCTGGACAGAGACAGGAAAGACAACACAGAAGAAGCTTCATGTTAGAGCGGTTCAGCACTAGAATCACTTCAGCCTGTCATTAAGCACTGTCAGCAGAGACACTAGCAAAGCTCAATATTATTACCAAGCCTTTTGAGTGAGAAATGGCTTCTAGGAGATAGCAGCTTCCCTTTTTGAAGAAGTTAGGTGTTCACTTGAGCACACAGCAGCTGAATTTAACCAGCCACTTCGAGATGACACTCAGAGTCTTTAGAATCATAGAATCAAGCAGGTTGGAAGAGACCTCCAAGATCATCCAGTCCAACCTAGCACCCAGCCCTAGCCAATCAACTAGACCATGGCACTAAATGCCTCATCCAGGCTTTGCTTCAACACCTCCAGGGATGGTGACTCCACCACCTCCCTGGGCAGCCCATTCCAATGCCAATCACTCTCTCTGACAACAACTTCCTCCTAACATCCAGCCTAGACCTCCCCCAGCACAACTTGAGACTGTGTCCCCTTGTTCTGTTGCTGCTTGCCTAGGAGAAGAGGCCAACCCCACTTGGCTACAGCCTCCCTTCAGGTAGTTGTAGACAGCAATGAGCTCTGCCCTGAGCCTCCTCTTCTGCAGGCTGCACACCCCCAGCTCCCTCAGCCTCTCCTCACAGGGCTGTGCTCCAGGCCTCTCACCAGCTCTGTCGCCCTTAGGTCTCAGGAGTCTCTGAAATGCCAATGATGAGCATCAGTAGGCACCAGTCTACCTTGAAGCTTTTATATTTAATGTCATCAAGTCATATCAAGACAAGTCCATATGCAAACTGTCTTTGCAATTTAAATACATTTATATTAAGCTATAGCTCAGCAATTGCATTTTAAGACCTGATTTGCCAGTCTGGAAGCTCAGAGCAAACCAAGCAGGCAATTGTCCATAAGGAATAAGTCATTTCATACAGACACTTGTCAATATAAGTCTGTAAAACTTGGCCTTTTAAGTAAAAGAAAGAGAGGGTAAATCCCAAAACTTCTGAAAGGAAAATATCTGAGCTACCTGGAATACAGCATCACAGGATGTTAGGGGTGGAAGGGACCCAAGGAGATCATCCAGTCCAACCTCCTGCCAGAGCAGGACAATACTATCTAACACAGATCACAGAGGAACACATCCAGACAGGCCTCGAAAGGCTCCAGAGAAGGAGACTCCACAGCCTCTCTGGGCAGCCTGTGCCAGTGCTCTGGGACCCTTACAGTAAAGAAGTTCCTCCTTGTGTTGAGGTGAAACCTCTTTTGTTGCAATTTACACCCATTGCTCCTTGTTCTATCCCAGGGAGCAGAGAGCAGAGCCTGTCCCCCCTCCTGGCAGCCTTCAGATACTTATAAACATTTATCAAATCCCCTCTCAGCCTTCTCTTCTCCAGACTAAACAGCCCCAGGTCCCTCAGCCTCTCCTCATCAGCCATGCCCTCCAGTCCCCTCATCATCCTCACAGTCCTCCACTGGACCCTCTCCAGCAGATCCCTGTCCCTCTTCAACTGGGGAGCCCAAACCTGAACATTATTCAAGATGAGGTCTCAGCAGGGCAGAGTAGAGGGGGAGGAGATCTGCTTGATCTGCTGGCCACACTCTTCCTAATACACCTCAGGAACCCATTGGCCTTCTCGGCCATAAGGGCACATTGCTGTGCCATGGCTGCTCCCTCTGAACTCTGGCTTGTCACTTGGTTTGTTCTCCAGCAGGAGCAGAGCTGCATGCCACAGCTTTGCAGTCGTTTGCAAACAAGCCCCAAAACTACCAGCATCTAACCTGGAAAAACTGTGCATTTCAAACTCACAGCTAAAAGAAGAACAATCCATCCTCCTGCAGAAAGCAGCCTAACCTTCAGATGCTTTCAAGGCCTTCAGGAGTAACTGTTTGGAAGTCAATCTGGTTTGTTCCTGCCTCTACAGAGACAAAGTTAAGGAAAAGTATTCACACTCTGAATGCTTTTCCAGCTCAGCCAGTTTTTAACTACTATTTGGCCACCCTGCAAGGGTGGAGCTGTATTCATGGTGCTGTCAGGGAGCAGCAAGGGCCACCTGCTCCCTCAGGGCAGGCAAGCTAGGAGACAAGGCTGGCCCCAGCACAGGCTGTGTTCTCACTGACAGTGCAGCTGCACAAGGCATGGAAGGGCCTGGAACACAAACCCTATGAGGAGAGGCTGAGGGAGCTGGGGGTGTGCAGCCTGCAGAAGAGGAGGCTCAGGGCTGACCTCATTGCTGTCTGCAACTACCTGAAGGGAGGTTGTAGCCAGGTGGGGGTTGGTCTCTTCTGCCAGGCAACCAGCAATAGAACAAGGGGACACAGTCTCAAGTTGTGCTGGGGAAAGTCTAGGCTGGATGTTAGGAGGAAGTTGTTGGCAGAGAGAGTGATTGGCATTGGAATGGGCTGCCCAGGGAGGTGGTGGAGTCACCATCCCTGCAGGTGTTCAAGCAAAGCCTGGATGAGGCACTTAGTGCCATGGTCTAGTTGACTGGATAGGGCTGGGGGATAGGTTGGACTGGATGATCTTGGAGGTCTCTTCCAACCTGGTTGATTCTATGATTCTATGACTGACAGGTAAAGCCAGGTACTGGCAACAAGGTCCATCTGTACTTATCAGAGATGGCAAAGCAATGAACTGGGTCTGCAGTCTGTCCAGGAGGAAAAGCAGAGAGGGCCAGAGACAGGCCTGGAAATAAGGCTACAACATTGGTCCAAAGTTCATCCAGGGGTCAAGACCACAGACAAAGAATGGATGGAACCTTGCACTTGATGATCTGTGAGGTCTCTTCCAACCCTAATGATACTGTGATACTGTGATATGTGCAAACGGCCCACCCAAGAGACAAGGCACCTATAGGCTCTCAGGGAAGTGGTTGAATCCCCAACCCTGGAAATGTTTTGAAGATGCACAGCTGTGGTGCTGCTGTAGCACCAGACTTGCACCATAGAATCATAGAATCAACCAGGTTGGAAGAGACCTCCAAGATCATCCAGGTCAACCTAGCACCCAGACATAGACAATCAAGAAGACCATGGTACTAAGTGCCTCATCCAGGCTTTGTTTGAACACCTCCAGGGATGGTGACTTCACCACCTCCCTGGGCAGCCCATTCCAAGGCAAACCACTCCCTCTGGCAACAACTTCCTCCTAACATCCAGCCTATACCTCCCCCAGCACAACTTGAGACTGCATCCCCTTGTTATGTTGCTGGGAGAAGAGACCAACCCCACCTGGCTACAGCCTCCCTTCACACCCCAATCAACCCACAAACCTAAGAATCTCCCACTCTTCCCCTACCACCACTTCCTTCACTATTTCCTTCTCTCTACTCCTCCTCCCAACCTCCCCAAGATCACATTTTCCCCAACCTAAGGACCTTTAGTTCTATCTTTCAGCAGCCTGCTGCCATAGGTGCTAGTGATCCTGCAGTGCATGATGAGCACTCAATCTGAAAGCCATTTTTCATTCCCCTGATTTAGCTGGAACAGGACAGTTACACATAGGTCCTGATGGGAGTTTTCTGCTAAATGGAATTCATAAATCAGAGCTGTTGTCCCCTGCAATGATAAACACACCACTTACAGACCCAGAGCATCAAATCAAGACCTATTTACAAGGTTGCCCCCAAGACAGAACAGGGCAATGTCACACAGGGTAAGTTGTTGCTGTTTTCTCCCCTGTGGCTGCAGATACAGGGAGTCTTTGTTGGGAGGACATTGAGAACAGAGGGAGAATGGGAGGAGGATTGATGATGCTTACAACAACAACAAACACTGCTCTTTTCTGTTGCTAGAGCACCTGCTGCCTCCATCAGTTCAGGCTCATCCATTATGCAGCACACCAGCAGCGACAGCTCCAACAGCCCCAGTTCTGAAGCCATGGCAGGCCTGACCAAAGAGCAAGGCACAGAATCACCTCTCATTATCAAATCATAAGCTGCACCATCACTCCCTCCTCTTACCTGCTTATTGCTGGGTGAAACAAACACTAGGAGCAATAAGATCAAGCACCTGGTTCAAATACAGACAGAGGAATAAAAGAAATTTGCCTTGGAAAGGAATTGTCAGTTGAGCCTTGCAGTAAATAAACCCCTGAAGATGAGAAGAAAACTCCACAGCTATGTTAATTGCTGTTAGTTTTGGTTGCACTGTTAGTGGAAACCGTCTAAGGTCTTAAATGGATTGAAAGGAATGCAATTATTTCACTCTAATGCTTTAGCAGTGGAAAAGGAGCCCATTAAAAACATGCTTAACATTTCCAAGCTAAACACTAAGAACTGCAAGTTTCAAAACATTTGCTACATTTCTACAATTCCAAGAAATCTTTAGTGTTGGCCCCTTCCCTGGCAGAGCCAGACTGGTCCCATCAACGTTTTCATGCTACAAGTCCAGGAGTACCTCACTCAATGGGGCAATTCTACATTAAACATGAAGCACTGGCAGGTCTCAACATCAACAACTTCATAGAATGGCTTAGGTTGGAAAGGACTTTAGAGATCAGCTACTCCAACATCCTTACCATGGGCAGGGATATCTCTCAACTAGACTAAGCTGCTCAAGGTCTCATCCAACCTAACCTTGAATGCCCTCAGTGAGGAGGTGCCCACAGCCTCCCTGGGTAACCTACTCCAGAGTCTCATCACCCTCATACTGAAGAACTTCTTCATAAGATCCAGTCTAAACCTTCTCTCTCTCAGCTTAAAACCATAGAATCATAGAATCAACCAGGTTGGAAGAGACCTCCAAAGTCATCCAGGTCAACCTAGCACCCAGCCCTAGCCAGTCAACTAGACCATGGCACTAAGTGCCTCATCCAGTCTTCTCTTGAAGACCTCCAGGGATGGTGTCTCCACCATCTCCCTGGGCAGCCCATTCCAATGCCAATCTCTCTCTCTGCCAACAACTTCCTCCTAACATCCAGCCTACACCTCCCCCGGCACAACTTGAGACTGTGTCCCCTTGTTCTGTTGCTGGTTGCCTGGGAGAAGAGATCAACCCCCACCTGGGTTGCCTGGGAGAAGAGACCAAGCCCCACCTGGCTACAATGTCCCTTCAGGTAGTTGTAGACAGCAATGAGGTCACCCCTGAGCCCAAAACCATTCCCTCTTGTCCTATTGTTAGACACCCTTATGAAAAGTCCCTCTGCAGTGTTCCTGTAGGATGCCTTCAGGTATTGGAAGGCAGTGCTAAGGTCCCCCTGGAAGTCTTTTCCTCCCTAGGCTTAACAACCCCAGCTCCCTTACAGTAAAGGTGCTCCAGCCTTTGGATCAGCCTTGTGGCCTTCCTCTGCTCTTGCCCAAACAGCTCTGTATCCTTCTTGTGATGGGGACACCAGAGTTGGATGCCTATTATCAGTGTTGGATTGCAAACCAATTTTCAGCTGCCAAAATGAGAGAAGAAAGCAGGACTGGCTGAAATTCTTTCTCAGCACACTGGGTTTCCACACTGACATACAGTGCACAGCCTTGCTCATGTCTGAAATCAGGCAAGATGCCCAGAGACCTTGAAACCAGAGGGACATTCTTTATGATGAGGGTAATGACATACTGGAACAGGTTGTCTAGAGAGGTGGTTGAGGTCCCATCCATGGAGACATTCAAAGTCCACTTGCTGGGGCCCTGAGCAACCTAATCCAGCTAAAGAGCACAGAATCACAGAATGTCAGGGGCTGGAAGGGACCTCCAAAGCTCATCCAGTCCAAGCTCCCCTGCCAGAGCAGGATCACCTAGAGAAGACCACACAGGAACACATCCAGGCAGGTCTCAAACATCTCCAGAGAGGGAGACTTCACAACCCCCCTGGGCAGCCTGTGCCAGTGTTCTGTGACCCTCACAGGGAAAAAAAAATCATCCTCATGTTTAAATGGAAGCTTCCTATGCCTCAGCTTCCACCCATTGCCCCTTGTCCTGTCACTGTCGCTGCCTACTGCATGGGGTTTGGACAAGATGACCTTCAAGGGTCCCCTTCAACTCAGTGCATTCTGTGATTCTATGATTACACAATGAGAGTTTAATTTTCCTTCCTCTATATCTTCTTTTCACAAATTCTACATGTTAATCAAATAGGAGATGAAATTAAAGGCAAATAACCCCAAACTTTCTCTGTTCTGATTAAAATACAGATAGAACTGATGATATTATGTCAGTAATGTTGTACTTACAACTATGGAAGAGCAACAGTGTCCTATAAACAGGAAAAGGAACCAGAACTGTCAGAACAGGAATATCTGCCTACTTTACAAGCAAATTTACACTTGGCATGGAGAAAGAAAATCACAATCAAAAAAAAACCACTAGCAGCACAACAGCAGCCACCCCCAACCCTCACACACACATACACAGGATATCTGAATTTATATTGTCTTAGAATCATAGAATCAACCAGGTTGGAAGAGACCTCCAAGATCAGCCAGACCAACCTAGCACCCAGCCCTAGCCAGTCAACCAGACCATGGTACTAAGTGCCTCATCCAGGCTTTGCTTGAACACCTGCAGGCACAGTGATTCCACCACCTCCCTGGGCAGCCCATTCCAATGCCAATCACTCTCTCTGGCAAGAACTTCCTCCTAACATCCAGCCTAGACCTCCCCTGGCACAACTTGAGACTGTGTCCCCTTGTTCTGTTGCTGGTTGCCTGGGGGAGGAGACCAACCCCCACCTGGCTACAACCTCCCTTCAGGTAGTTGTAGATAGCAATGAGGTCACCCCTGAGCCTCCTCTTCTCCAGGCTAAACAACCCCAGCTCCCTCAGCCTCTCCTCATAGGGTTTGTGTTCCAGGCCTTGGAGGGGATTTTGTTGTTGTTGTTGTTGTATCAGCCAATGTGTTTTGGACAACAGCACACAACATCCTTTTGAGAATACACTCACTGGAAACTGCATTTCTCTTCCTCCCCTCTTTCTTTCCTTTTGATGTAAAAAGGTTATCTGCATGACAGCAGAAGCTTTGCTGCTGAGTTCACATGCTCCTGGTTTTTTTAAGTGCACCCAAGCCATATTATAAACTAAGATGATAACCCTCTGTGATATTTTAAAAGGGAAAGCTCAGGGAGAAACCAAAGCTTCTTTCTCCCTGGCTCAAATTAAAAGTGTCTTTTGAAATAGGCTGACTCTAATAAGTGCAAAATCCTAAACCTCTCATGCTAAACGTTGCCCAGCTTAGGCTGGAAGCAGCAGTCACCTACAGGCAGCTACCAGAACAGCTGCTTGATAAAAACCTGCCATCTGGAATTAAGAGCAATTGTTTGAGACTTCCCACCAGAGGGGAAAATGAAAAACACTCACACAAAAAAAACCCCACCCGACTGACACAGGTTTGTTTGCTACAAAGG
The DNA here is from genome assembly GCF_015220805.1 of Pogoniulus pusillus. NCBI lineage: Eukaryota > Metazoa > Chordata > Aves > Piciformes > Lybiidae > Pogoniulus > Pogoniulus pusillus. The sequence goes on along the minus strand of NC_087272.1, from coordinate 34,744,939 downwards.
CATTGGCTGTCACCTCACTGAAATGTGGAAAGTTTCATCCTAACAGTGAACCCAGGTTCTGAACATGCTTCCTGCGCTGGGCTGCAGCAACAGCACTGTGGGCAGCAGGGCAAGTGATGGGGATTCTGCCCCTTGGCTCTCCTCAGACCCCACCTGCAGTCCTGTGTGCAGTTCTGGAGCCCCCAGCACAAGAAGCACATGGAACTATTGGAGCAAGACCAGAGGAGGCCACCAAGATGCTCAGAGGACTGCAGCAGCTGTGCTGTGAGGACAGGCTGAGAGAGTTGGGGCTGTGCAGCCTGGAGAAGAGAAGGCTTTGAGGAAACCTTGGAGTGGCTTTGAGGTATCTGAAGGGGGCTACAGGAAGGCTGGGAAAGGACTATTTACAAGGTCCTGTAATGACAGGATGAGGAGGAATGGGTTTAAACTGGCAGAGGGGAGATTTAGACCAGATGTTAGGAAAAAGTTCTTTGCAGTGAGGGTGGTGAGACACTGGAACATGTTTCCCAGGGAGGCTGTGGATGCTCCCTGCCTGGAGGTGTTCAAGGCCAGGCTGGACGAGGCTTTGAGCGACCTGTTCTGGTGGGAGGTGTCCCTGACTACGGTGGGAGTTGGAACTGGGTGAGCTTTGAGGTCTGCTCTAACATAAACCATTTTCTGATTCTCTGATTCCTCATTTTTCACTCTGTGACTGGGGGCAGGCAGCTCAGCAGAGTATGAGAAGATTTCACATGGGGCAGGAGAGGCTGCTGGAAAACCAATGTTACTCTGTCAAGACTGACTACTTCTGCAGCCACCACCTGATTTGGCTATTCCAATCAACCTCACTTAAAGCTAATTTTTCTTCTGGTATCAATCCTAGCATTGTGTGTCCAGCAGGTCTAGGGAGGTTCTTCTCCTCCTCTACTCTGCCCTAGTGAGACTACACCTGGAATACTGTGTCCAGTTTTGGGCTCCCCAGTTCAAGAGAGACAGGGACCGGCTGGAAAGAGTCCAGCGGAGAGCCATGAGGATGACTGGGGGACTTGAGCATCTCCCCTACAAAGAGAGACTGAGAAACCTGGGGCTGTTTAGTCTGGAGAGGAGAAGGCTGAGAGGGGATCTGATCAATGCCTATAAATACCTGAGAGGTGGGTGTCAAGTGGCTGGGGCCAATCTCTTTTCGGTGGTCAGTAGCAATAAGATATGCAGAAACAGCTACAAACTGGAACACAGAAGGTTTCAGCTCAACATGAGGAGAAACTTCTTTACAGTGAGGGTGACAGAGCCCTGGAACAGGCTGCTAGAGAGGTTGTGGAGTCTCCTTCTCTGGAGACTTTCCAAACCCACCTGGATGCATTCCTGTGCCAACTACCCTAGGGGATCCTGCTTTGGCAGGAGGCTTGGACTGGATGATCTCTGGAGGTTCCTTCTAACCTCTGATGTTCTGTGATTTGGTTGCTGATTTTGGACATGGTGAGAGGTGCCAGCTATCTCAGTACAAGCTGAGGCCTGCTGTAGCCAAAAGAAGAATGCCAGCACACTGTCCAACCACCTGTTTTTACCATACACTGCAAAGGGTGCCCAAATAATTAAAGGCCAGCACTTCCCTGGTGTTTTGCATACTCTGCACTCTTGACTCCACAGAGATTTTCTCCCAATTAGCTTGCAGTGATACTTGCTCATGTTCATCATTGTCTGTCTTTCTGCAGCTACCTGAAAGGAGGCTGTGGAGAGGTTAGTGTTGGTCTCTTCTCATAGAATCATAGAATCAATCAGGTTGGAAGAGACCTCCAAGATCATCCAGGCCAACCTATCCCCCAGCCCTATCCACTCAACTAGACCATGGCACTAAGTGCCTCATCCAGGCTTTTCTTGAACACCTCCAGGGATGGCAACTCCACCACCTCCCTGAGCAGCCCATTCCAATGGCCAATCACTCTCACAGGTAATTAGTGATAGAACAAGAAGGAATGGCCTCAAGATGCAACTGTGTTTAGGAAAAAAGTTTTCCCAGCAAGAGTGGTCAGAGATCAGAATGAGCTGCCCAGGGAGGTGGTGGAGTCACCAACCCTGGATGTGTTTGAAAGTTGTTTGGATGTGGTGCCTGGGGATATGGTTTAGGGTGAACCTTGCAGAGTAGGGATATTGGTTGGACTTGGTGATCCCAAGGGTCTTTTCCAACCTGAGTGCTCCTGGATTCTGTGTGATTCAAAGCATCAGTGATTTTTACTCTTCAGCAATAAAGACATATTTTTATCCCAATCACACACCACCAGCAAGTACAGATGTTTAGAAGGACAAACACTTATGTGGGGGGAAAAAATGAATTTCATTAAGAGATGTTAAAAGCCAAAAGTAAATCTGCCTGCTGCCTCAGCAGATGGTGAATGGTGGAGGTAAGGGGGCAAGAGACAGAGAAAGGCAATCAAAGCAAGATGCTTTGATTGCATAGCGTTGCATCCCATTTTGGGGATATTACCTTTAGATGAAGTCTCTGCATGAGCTTTCTCTGCTTGCTCAGTTTGACTTGGTTAAAAATAAAAGAAGATACCTGAGGATAAAAATGCAATTGCAGCCAGACAGTACTTCATCCATTCAGGAGCTACACGAGTCCTTTTGATGTAGGCTAACACCTACAGAGAAAGCACAGGTGTTGTCTCCAAAAATTACAAACCCCACATTTGTCCAATCTCTAGGAACACAAGAGGCCTCTCAAGGCTCATTTTAGCTATACCATTTTTATCCTGATGAACTGACACTGTAATGCAAAGGCATTAGTGCAAAGTGATCAACTACATCACAAGAGTTAATTGTATCTCACCAACCCTGTGAGGAGAGGCTGGAGGAGCTGGGGTTGTTTAGCTGGAGAAGAGGAGGCTCAGGGGTGACCTCATTGCTGTCTACAACTCCCTGAAGGGAGGCTGTAGCCAGGATGGGGTTGGTCTCTTCTGCCAGGCAACCAGCAACAGAACAAGGGGACACAGTCTCAAGTTGTGCCAGGGGAGGTCTAGGCTGGATGTTAGGAGGAAGTTGTTGGCAGAGAGAGTGATTGGCATTGGAATGGGCTGCCCAGGGAGGTGGTGGAGTTCCCATCCCTGCAGGTGTTTAAGAAAAGCCTGGATGAGGCACTTAGTGCCATGGTCTGGTTGATTGGACAGGGCTGGGTGCTAGGTTGGCCTGGATGATCTTGGAGGTCACTTCCAAGCTGCTTGATTCCATGATTCTATGATTCTCTTCTGTCTGCCTGACAAATCATTATATAATGGAACAAAATTGGATGTCAGCCTCAAAAGCATCTAAAAGATTCAACATAAGAAAAGAAAAAAGACTATTTTTGTGTGTTTTGGATCCAAACCACAAGCCAGCAAGCACTAGAATTTTCTGCAAGGCCAATAAAAGTTCAGTTGCTTTGCGGTTTTTGGTTACTGGATTAAAACCAAATACATTGTTTTAAAACTGGTTTTATGTAGCAGGGTTCAGAATTTAAACCAGACAGCAAATGTAAATGAACCTTTGGCCAATTGAATCAGGGTTTTCACTGCTGTTTAACACCCCTTCACCTAGGTCTGGGATGCCTCTTGAGTGGCTCTACAAAACCACATCCTCTCCACGTTTCAGCTATGCCATTTTCTCCCCACTCCTGTCTGGCTTAATTCCCTGTAAGAGGACTGGTTTTGGTCATTTGTTACAGGAACTGAAGCAGGATTCTGTAGAGACAAGGTGCAGATTAAATGAGCTCATCTCTGTTGCACTTTAGGGGCATTCTTTCTGCCTTCAGGTAGCAAGAGAAGATGGAATGGTCCCATCTAAAGCCAAAGTTAAAAGGTGATACCAAGCAGGAAAATTCAGTATGCTGTCCCTTGCTACATGACCAGACTGTGACGCCTCTAACAGACCTTGCAAGCAGAAGCAGACCACTATGTCTAGATGCTCAAAGCTGCCATTTGCTTCTTCTGTAGCAATTTGAAGATAATCCTTGCAAAGCTGAGCAGAGGTGCTTACTAAGATGAAAGGCAAGGTCTCTTCAAAGAGTTTTCCAGGGAAAATCAGTGCCCCACATAATCACACAGCACCTGTAACTCTTGTGATTTATTCTTCTGAAATAAATCATGTCCAGATAATGACAAAAAGAAACCCCAAACCTCCAAACCAACAAATAGAAACAGCCAAGGGGATGCATTCATATGAGCTGTCCCAAGAATGCATGGAGGAGGTAACAGAAAGTGAAAACACAAGGTTTGAGTCTATTCCTAATGCTAGATCATTATTCCTCTATCTATACGTGTCCAGAGAAGGGAGACAAAGTTGGTGAGAGGCTTGCAACACAAACCCTATGAGGAGAGACTGAGGGAGCTGGGGGTGTGCAGCCTGCAGAAGAGGAGGCTCAGGGGTGACCTCATTGCTGTCTACAACTACCTGAAGGGAGGCTGTAGCCAGGAGGGGATTGGTCTCTTCTCCCAGGCAACCAGCAACAGAACAAGGGGACACAGTCTCAAGTTGTGCCAGGGGAGGTCTAGGCTGGATGTTAAGAGGAAGTGGTTGCCAGAGAGAGTGATTGGCATTGGAATGGGCTGCCCAGGGAGGTGGTGGAGTCACTGTGCCTGGAGGTGTTTAAGAAAAGCCTGGATGAGGCACTTAGTGCCATGGTCTAGTTGATTGGACAGGGCTGGGTGCTAGGTTGGACTGGACGATCTTGGAGGTCTCTTCCAACCTGGTTGATTCTATGATTCTATTTTCACTGTGACCCCTCTTCAAACCCCTGTGGTTTCCTATAGCCACCCAGGTCCCACCAATCTTCTCATTTTTTACCATCTCACTCTGTTACAGTGACTGAAGCACATTTGCTTTAGCTTATCCAGTCCCCTCTGCAAAGAGCAAAAGAAGTCTTTTCACTCAGGAGAGGAAACTCACGTCTAGTTAAATATCCCTTGAGCTTCCAGATTGGTTTCTCATTCATTTTCAGTTAGCCATGTGGTATTTGATCCCAAGCTAATAAAAACCATCCCAACTTCTATTAAGACTGGTGAAAACTAAGCCATTCAGTTCTCAACAGGGAACTGAGTGTGTCTTGAGCAGTTCAGCTATTTGATGACCATCCCAGTGCAAGAATTAATGAAGGTGCTACCGTCTGGAGCCAGCAATTCCCACGCAGGGCAAGAAGGTTGAGATTTGCTGCTCCTTTCAAGTGCCCTAAAATAAACAAACCCTTTTGTTCCTTCCCCTTGTAGTAACAGAGGAGTGACCAGATGGGAAAAATAAAACAAAGGTTTTCCTGATTATGTCCCTTTTATTATAAACAGCTGAGTTTCTCCAAGTCCTTCCTACATCTTATGCAACTTTCTTCACGGCCCTAACGCACAAAAAATGGTTTTGCATCTCGCTGCAGTCTGTCACTTTTACATCTTCCTACACAAAAAGCTTTTAACTTTTCATGTTATTGATTTGCACTCATTGCACAGCTAAAGACAACCAACCCTTTCCCAGACAAGAGGATCTCTCCAGCTAACGCATTGGGCAGGTTTTACAACCTCCCAGGGACCAACACTTAACCATGTCTCACAATCAAAACAAACAGAATCTGCAGTCCTCAGAAGATCTTTGGTAAACAAAACAAGGTGTGTGCTGGCTGCATCATGAACACAAACAAATACCACTAAAATCATTTTCCCATACTTTAAAAGTCAGAATGATTCCCAAATTCTCAGGACTACAGCACAGCCTGAATCTCTGCTCAGAGTCACCTTAACGCTGAGAGATCCATCAGCACCTTTCAGTGCTATAGGCTGGGGACTGAGTGGCTGGAGAGCAGCCAGACAGAGAGGGATCTGGGGGTACTGATAGACAGTAAGCTGAAGATGAGGCAGCAGTGTGCCCAGGTGGCCAAGAGAGCCAATGGCATCCTGGCCTGCATCAGGAGCAGTGTGGCCAGTAGGACAAGGGAGGTTATTCTGCCCCTGTACTCAGCACTGGTCAGACCACACCTTGAGTACTGTGTCCAGTTCTGGGCCCCTCAATTCAAGAGAGATGTTGAGGTGCTGGAAGGTGTCCAGAGAAGGGCAACAAAGCTGGTGAGGGGCCTGGAGCACAGCCCTGTGAGGAGAGGCTGAGGGAGCTGGGGGTGTGCAGCCTGGAGAAGAGGAGGCTCAGGGCAGAGCTCATTGCTGCCTACAACTACCTGAAGGGAAGTTGTAGCCAGGTGGGGTTGGTCTCTTCTCCCAGACAACCAGCAATAGAACAAGGGGCCACAGTCTCAAGTTGTGCCAGGGTAGGTATAGGCTGGATGTTAGGAGGAAGTTGTTGTCAGAGAGAGTGATTGGCATTGGAATGGGCTGCCCAGGGAGGTGGTGGAGGCACTGTCCCTGGGGGTCTTCAAGAAAAGACTGGATGAGGCACTTAGTGCCATGGTCTAGTTGATTGGATAGGGCTGGGTGCTAGGTTGGCCTGGCTGATCTTGGAGGTCTCTTCCAACCTGGTTGATTCTATGATTCTATGATTCTATGACTCTGAAACGAGACCTTCCTGAATAACTAATAAAACAGTCTGGCAATAGCTGCAGGAGGAGATGCTAATGAGGCTGTTTGTAATTAGCTCAGGAAACAAATAAAAAGAAGCATCAGCAACAAACCTGCCAGCTCTTAGGCTGACTGCAACCCCAGAGAGTAGGAGGGAGCTGAGAAATACTGGCAGACCCTCCCAGTGTAAGAACTGAGGGTGTGAGAAAGGAGAGGAAGTGGAAAGTGAAAGGGTCAGGATTGCCTGGCCTCTTCCAAGATTTTTGCCTGCAAAGTATCTGTATGTTAGTGAAACCATTTGGTTGTGCTGCTAACAAACTGTTTGCAGCTTGTGTCCCTCTCTGTGAAGTGTGTGTGTGACTAAATGGGTCCTGATGCACGCTGGCAGGCAGCTGACTCTTTACTCTCATCAGTGTCAATCATAGAATCATAAAATCAACCAGATTGGAAGAGACCTCCAAGATCATCCAGTCCAACCTAGCACCCAGCCCTGTTCAATCAACTACTCCATGGCACTAAGTGCCTCATAAACCTATATCATTCATTGGTTTGCTGAGAAGGGTAAAAAGCCAAAAACTAAACACTTTGTACCACTCTGTTCACAGAATCATTGAAGCAAGCAGGTTGGAAGAGACCTCCAAGCTCACCCAGTCCAACCTAGCACTCAGCCCTGTTCAATCAACTAGACCATGGCACTAAGTGCCTCATAAATCTATATCATTCACTGGTTTGCTGAGAGGGATAAAAAGCCAAAAAGTAAACAATTTGTCCCACTCTGTTCACAGAATCATAGCAGCAAGCAGGTTGGAAAGAGACTCCAAGATCATCCAGGCCAACCTAGCACCCAGCCCTATCGAATCAACTAGACCATGGCACTAAGTGCCTCATCCAGGCTTTGCTTGAACACCTCCAGGAACAGCAACTCCACCACCTCCCCTGGGCAGCCCATTCCAACGGCAAATCACTCTCTCAATGGTTACCACATCAAAGCTGTGCTAAGTAACACCCTCACAAATGTCTGTTGTTTGGGGTTTTTTTTTAATAAAAATACTATTTTTATATTCATTGCATCTTTAAAACAAAGTAGCAAACTTTAAAATGAAGGATCAAACAACCAAACAAAATAGATCTGAAAGACTGAACAGGTTTTGAACACTGACCACAACCTGCACTGAACCACAATCTGGGCTGCCCAGGGTGGTAGTGGAGTCACCATCCCTGCAGGTGTTCAAGATAAGCCTGGATGAGGCACTTAGTGTCATGGTCTGGTTGACTGGATAGGGCAGGGTGATAGGTTGGACTGGATGATCTTGGAGGTCTCTTCCAACCTGGTTGATTCTATGATTCTATGGAGACTTTTGAAGGAGGTTGCAAAATAAAGCCAAATTCAAACATCTTAAAATGTTTGGAAACATTTCAACTGCTTTTCTCTTTTGTCTTTTGCACATAACTCTGGTGGCCTACCTAGGAATACTTTTAATATTCATTTCCTTCAATGAATAGATGCCAAAGCTCCATCTCAAAACTCTTAAGAGTGCAATTTATATTTTGAAAAGGAGCTAATAGCTCTTAAATATTTAAATCTTCTTCAGGAAAAAAGCCCAGAAACAAAACCCAGCCAAAGGTCAGACTCATTAAACACATTTCAACATAAAATTCACATTAAAAGAGTGCTTCCTGCAAATAAAGTCTTTTTCACCTTTCCCATTAGCTTCACAATTCAGTCACTTTGCTATAGGGACAGAAGGCAAAAATGAACTTTCTTCTAAATCAAAAAGTTTAGAAACATTCAGCTGTGCAACTTCTGACACACACAGAGCCACACCAAAGAGATGTGTGCCTTGGAGAGGTTATTTCCCCTCCCATGCCCTAGTTACTCATATGACCAAGGACAGATATCTGATCCAAAAGTCAGAAAACAGGGAATTCCCTGCTACACTCCAAGCCAAACCCAGATGCCTGCACCTGCGTTCCAGCAGCTGCCTCAGCACTGCTGGACCAGCCCAGCACCACCCTGAGCACTGCTGGAGATCTCCTGGGGCCTCTGTCATGCCACCGCCCATCATCAGCTCTTGCTGATGCTCTCCTTCCAAACACCACCACCAGATGCTGGGGGTAAAAACAAAAAACACCATCAAGAAAAAAAAGAAACAACCAAACAAGCCAAAACAAAATAACAAAACCAAACCCAGCCCAAACAAACAAAAAATCCTAACAACAAGCAGAATAAAAACCCAAGCAAACCAAACTTCACAGCCACTCCCAAGCTGACTGCGAGGGACACCAGTGAATCCTAAAGATTCAGCAAGCCCAGAGGGGCAAAAATTACTGCCCAAACAAGTTCTCCTGGAGTTACACCACCTATGACACAGTTATCTGGGTCCAGTTTGCAGCTCAGCCAGGAGTTGTTCTGTTTAGGACACATATCTGAATATATCAATTGCATTATACAAACCAAACCACTTGGCCAGGATCTTCAGTCTCTCCTTGCATGGGGGACAGTTTTTTGTTTGTTTTAATGTTATCTTCGAGGTTAACTACTTAATCATAGAATCAAGATCAGCCAGTCCAACCTAGCACCCAGCCCTAGCCAGTCAAACAGACCATGGCACTAAGTGCCTCATCCAGGCTTTGCTTGAACACCTCCAGCGATGGTGACTCCACCACCTCCCTGGGCAGCCCATTCCAATGCCAATCACTCTCTCTGCCAACAACTTCCTCCTAACATCCAGCCTAGACCTCCCCTGCCACAACTTAGAATCACAGAATCATAGAATCAAGCAGGTTGGAAGAGATCTCCAAGATCATCCAGTCCAACCTAGCACCCAGCCCTAGCCAATCAACCAGACCATGGCACTAAGTGCCTCAGCCAGGCTTTTCTTGAACACCTCCAGGGACGGTGCCTCCACCACCTCCCTGGGCAGCCCATTCCAATGCCAATCACTCTCTCTGGGAAGAACTTCCTCCTAACATCCAGCCTAGACCTTTCCCTTTTTTCTACTGCTGTTTGCCTGGGAGAACAGCCCAACCCCACCTGGCTACAACCTCCCCTCAGGTAGTTGTAGACAGCAATGAGCTCTGCCCTGAGCCTCCTCTTCTTCAGGCTAAACAACCCCAGCTCCCTCAGCCTCTCATATTTAATCAGTATATGGTTTTACAAAGCAATGCAGCTCTCACCAGCTTTTAAAACCTAATTATGCTTCTGGACCAGTCTCTCACATCATAGAGTTACTCTGTGCAAACTAGGCCACCCAGTTTGCAGGTCTAAACACTTACATGTTAGAGATGGAGAGACACTCCACGATGAAAAAACCTGTTCACAACTCTCAGGTTAAGTAGGACACAGAGAAAGGAATGCAAGAACTTTGGACTAAGAGTTCTATAAAAACAGATGCCAAACTTCCTCAAACTGGGGCCTTTTGGGGTCCCCAGTCCAAGAGGGACAGGGATCTACTTGAAAGAGTCCAGTGGAGGGCTACAAAGATGATTAAAGGGCTGGAGCACTGCCTGATGAGGAGAGGCTGAGGGACCTGGGGCCTTTTGGTTTGGTGAAGAGAAGACTGAGAGGGGATCTCATCAGTAAGTATCTGAGGGCTAGGGGGTAAGAAAGAAGGGACAGGGACAGCCTCTGCTCACTTGTGCCCTGGGATAGGACGTGGGGCAGTGGATGTAAACTACAGCACAGTTAGTTCCACCTCAACACTCAAGGAAGAATTTCTTTACTGTAAGGATCACAGAGCACTGGAACAGGCTACCCAGAGAGGTCCTGGAGTCTCCTTCTCTGGAGGCATTCAAGATGCAACTAGGTACGTTCCTGTGCAACCTGCACTACATTGTATGGTCCTGCTCTGGCAGGGGGTTGGACTCAATGATCTCTGGAGGTCCCTTCCAACCCCTAACATCTGTGATTTGAAAGTTCTCTGACTACAGAAACAAACAGAAACTTTCTCCATCAAGTGCCTGGGGCCAGTCTCTTTTCTGTGGTCTGCAGCAATAAAACAAGGAGCAACGGTTGCAAACTGGAACATAGAAGGTTGCACCTCAACATGATAAGAAACTTCTTTACAGTGAGGGTGACAGAGCCCTGGAACAGGCTGCCATGGTGGTTGTGGACTCGCTGTCTCTGGAGATACTGAAGAACTGTCTGGATGCATTCCAGCATGATCTGCTTTAGGTGATCCTGCTCTTGCAGGGGGGCTGGACAAGATGATCTTTAGAGGTCCTTTCCAGCCCCTGACATTCTATGATCAAGGATCAGAGCTGGGCCCAGTCCTGTTCAATATCTTTATTGATGACCTGGATGAGGGCATTGAGTCCAGCATCAGTAAGTTTGCAGATGACACCAAGCTAGGAGCAGGTGTTGATCTGTTGGAAGGTAGGAGAGCCCTGCAGAGGGACCTGGCCAGGCTGGATGGGTGGGCAGAGGCCAATGGGATGAGATTTAACAAGGCCAAGTGCAGGGTTCTGCACTTTGGCCACAACAACCCCAAGCAGCACTACAGGCTGGAGACTGAGTGGCTGGAGAGCAGCCAGGAGGAAAGGGACCTGGGGGTACTGATAGATAGTAAGCTGAAGATGAGCCAGCAGTGTGCCCAGGTGGCCAAGAAAGCCAATGGCATCCTGGCCTGCATCAGGAACAGTGTGGCCAGCAGGACAAGGGAGGTTATTCTGCCACTGTACTCAGCACTGCTCAGGCCACACCTTGAGTGCTGTGACCAGTTCTGGGCTCCTCAATTCAAGAGAGATGTTGAGGTGCTGGAAGGTGTCCAGAGAAGGGCAAAAAAGCTGGTGAGGGGCCTGGAACACAAATCCTATGAGGAGAGGCTGAGGGAGCTGGGCCTGTTTAGCCTGGAGCAGAGGAGGCTCAGGGGTGATCTTATTACTGTCTACAACTACCTGAAGGGGCATTGTAGCCAGGTGGGGGGTGGCCTCTTCTCCCAGGCAACCAGCAATAGAACAAGGGGACACAGTCTCAAGTTGTGCCAGGGTAGGTATAGGCTGGATGTTAGGAAGAAGTTCTTCACAGAGAGAGTGATTGGCATTGGAATGGGCTGCCCAGGGAGGTGGTGGAGGCACCGTCCCTGGGGGTCTTCAAGAAAAGCCTGGATGAGGCACTTAGTGCCATGGTCTGGTTCATTGGTTAGGGCTGGGTGATAGGTTGGACTGCATGATCTTGGAGGTCTCTTCCAAGCTGGTTGATTCTATGATTCTGATTATTTCTCAATCAATTCCTTCAATGATGACTGAAATCTGAAAACACCCAACCCTGATGGCTACTTTACATTCCATTCAAGGCCATAACTTGCAATTCACTAAAGCAATTATAAGCAACTTTGGGGGACATGAAGCATTTACCAAGCACATTTCAATGATTCCATGATTTCTCACGGGGAAATGATGGTAATGTCCAGGAATTGCTCCATGCAGCACAAATGAGAATGAAGGTCTTGGAGGTCTGTTCCAACCTGGTTGATTCTATGATTCTGTGATTCTATGAAAGCTGTTTAACAGTCAGATGCATGAGAGGTTCACAGAATCACAGAACCTCAGAGGTTGGAAGAGACCTCCAGAGATCATTGAGCCCAACTCCCCATCAAAGCAGGATCCCCTAAGGTAGTCTGCACAGGAATGCATGCAGGTGGGTTTTGAAAAGTCTCCAGAGAAGGAGACTCCACAACTCTCTGGGCAGCCTGTTCCAGGGCTCTGTCACCCTCACTATGAAGACATTTCTCCTCATGTGGAGGTAGAACCTTCTATGTTCTAGTTTGTGGTCATTGCTCCCTGTCTTATTGCTGCTAACCACCATAAAGAGTCTGGCTCCAGCCGCTTGACACCCACCCCTCAGGTATTCATAGACATTGATCAGATCCCCTCTTAGCCTTCTCTTATCCAGACTAAACAGCCTCAGGGCTCTCAGTTTCTCTTGGTAGGGGAGATGCTCAGCATTGTGCCTTTGTGGCCAAGAAGGACAATGGCATTCTGTGATGTATTAGAAGGGGTGTGGTGGAATGGGCTGCCCAGGGAGGTGGTGGAGGCACCGTCCCTGGGGGTCTTCAAGAAAAGACTGGATGAGGCACTTAGTGCCATGGTCTAGTTGATTGGTTAGGGCTGGGTGCTAGGTTGGACTGGATGATCTTGGAGGTCTCTTCCAACCTGGTTGATTCTATGATTCTAAGAGGTGCAGAGAGGTTCTCTTCCCCTTCTACTCTGTACTGGTGAGGCAACACCTGGAATGTTGTGTCCAGTTCTGGGGCCCTTAATTCAAGAAGGACCTCAGGGAACTGCCTGAGAGTAGTCCAGTGCAGAGCCACAAATATGATTAAGGGAGTGGACAACCTCCCTTATGAGCTAAAACTGAGGGAGATGTGGCTCTTTAGCTTGGAGGAGATCAACAGGTGACTTCATCCATGTTTGTAAATACGTGAAGGGCAGTGTTGGGAAGATGGAGCAAGCCTCAGTGATGTCCAATGATAGGGCAAGGGACAATGGATGCAAGCTGCAGCATAGAAAATTCCACATGAACATAAAGAAAAAGCTTTTTCACTGTGAGGGTGAGAAAGCCCTGGAGGAGGCTGCCCAGAATGGTTATGGAATCTCCTTCACTGGAGACATTCAAAACCTGCCTAGATGAATTCCTGTGTGACCTGCTCTAGGTGATCCTGCTCTGGCACTGGGGTTGAACTGGATAATTTTTCAAGGTCCCTTCCAACCCCTAACATGTTATGGATTGGTGAAAGTGTTTTATTTAGAAAGCAACATTGCAAAAGGTACTCTAAATGTACTCTGGCACCATCAACCTGTTTTTCACACCAGAGATCACAGTATCACAGTATCATCAGGGTTGGAAGAGACCTCACAGATCATCAAGTCCAACCCTTTACCACAGAGCTCAAGGCTAGACCATGGCACCAAGTGCCACGTCCAACCAAGAGATGAACACTAAAAGGATTAGGGGATTTTACCAGGATGCTGAGATGTTTCTCTAGGAATCATCACCAGCAGTGTAAACAGACTAAAGCTATGCTGGGGGGGTGTTTTCATCCTTCTAAGCTTCTTTTATTAGTGAAATTAATCATCCCCAGTAATAAGTTACTAGGGAATGCAAGCTGCTGCTGTTAACGTGGGAAAAGCTAGGGTCTTCACCTGAAAAATCTGTGATCCTCCACACCAAGCAGTTAGTCAGTGTTAGAAAGGGCATCCAACTCTTCCCTTCAGCACACAGACTGGGGGTGGAGAGGAATGTGTTGCTCTTTTCTTCTGCATTAGAGTCTGCTCTGATGAAGGAATGCTAAAGGAACATCACCCTTAGCAAGAGCTAAGTCACATCCTTCTCTCGGGCAAAGCTTGCCTTAGCTTGCAAAATCAACATTATCACATCTCACATAAGGATGCCATCCAACATCTAAGTGTCTGAAATTATGATTCTTGGTCTGTCAGCTTCATTTTGTGTCACATGTGTCTACTAGAAGTCTGCTGATGCCTATAAAGGACAAGGTGCACTCCTCACACCAAGATTTGGCATTCAGCAGGGAACACCAACTGCTGTAATCGGTCTTCTCCACCTAGCAGAGTTCTTTACCATCCAATTAAAAGCAAAGCCTATGTCTAGTTAAGGACCATTCCAGCACAGCAAACAGAAGTCTTTTGTCATCAGTGAGAAGAATCTGCAGAGAACACATACAGCACAACCATGTTGCATTATGTGTGGAATTCCAGATCTTTAACCCCATAAGAAGCAAGTCTTCCACACAGATTCCCTGGACATAGCTTCTGACAAGACTTTATTACCCACTCTAAGAGCAAATCAGCTCATTGCCTTCAGAAGCAGCCTGCCTACTAAAGAATCAAGAGAAGAAAGTTCTCTGTTGCCTACTCTTCAGTGAGACTTGGACAGGCTGAGAGTTGGGCAGGAAGAAACTGAATGAAAGAGCAGCCAAACAGAGAGGGATCTGGGGGTGCTGATTGATACCCGCCTGAACATGAGCCAGCAGTGTGCCCAGGTGGCCAAGAGAGCCAGTGGCATCCTGGCCTGCATCAGGAATGGTGTGGTCAGCAGGAGCAGGGAGGTCATTCTGCCCCTGGACTCTGCACTGCTTAGACCACACCTTGAGTACTGTGTTCAGTTCTGGGCCCCCCCAGTTTAGGAGGGACATTGAGATGCTTGAGCGTGTCCAGAGAAGGGCAACGAGGCTGGGGAGAGGCCTTGAGCACAGCCCTATGAGGAGAGGCTGAGGGAGCTGGGATTGGTTAGCCTGGAGAAGAGGAGGCTCAGGGGAGACCTTATTGCTGTCTACAACTACCTGAGGGGTGGCTGTGGCCAGGAGGAGGTTGCTCTCTTCTCTCAGGTGGCCAGCACCAGAACAAGAGGACACAGCCTCAGGCTGTGCCAGGGGAGATTTAGGCTGGAGGTGAGGAGAAAGTTCTTCACTGAGAGAGTCATTGGACACTGGAATGGGCTGCCCGGGGAGGTGGTGGAGTCGCCGTCCCTGGAGCTGTTCAAGGCAGGATTGGACGTGGCACTTGGTGCCATGGTCTGGCCTTGAGCTCTGTGCTAAAGGGTTGGACTTGATGATCTGTGAGGTCTCTTCCAACCTTGGGGGTACTGTGATACTGTGAAATTCAACAAGGACAAATGTAGAGTCTTGAACCTGGGAAAGAACAACCCCAGGGAGCAGTACATGTTGGGGATTCACCTGCTGGAAGGCAGCAAAGGGAAAAAAAACAGATTTGGGGGTCCTGGTGGATGAGAGGTTGGTCATGAACCAGCAATGTGCTCTGGTGGCCAGAAGGGGCAATTCCATTCTGGGGTGTATTAGAAGGGCTGTGGTTATTAGTATCTCAAGAGGTTCCCCTGCCCCTCTACTCTGCCCTGGTGAGGCCACATCTGGAGTACTGTGTTCAGTTCTGGGGCCCCAAGTTCAGGCAGGACATAGAACTGCTTAAGAGAGTCTAGCACAGAGCCACAAAAATGATGAAGGGAATGGAGCATCTCACTTAAGAGGAGAGCCTGAGGGAGCTGGGGCTGTGCTGCTTGGAGAAGAGAAGACTGAGAGGTGACCTGATCAGTGTTTATCAACATGTAAAGGGTGAGTGCCAGGAGGCTGGAGCCAGGCTCTGCTGGGTGATGCCCAATGACAGGACAAGGGGCAGTGGGTGGAAGCTAAGGTATAGGAAGTTTCATTTAAACATGAGGAGGGTTTTTTTTCCCTGTGAGGGTGACAGAACTCTGGAGCAGGCTGCCCAAAGAGGTTGTGGAGTCTCCTTCACTGGAGACATTCAAACCCTGCCTGGACATGTTCCTGTGTGACCTACTCTAGGTGATCCTGCCCTGATAGAGCTATTGGACTGGATGATCTTGTGAGGTCCCTTCCAACCCCTAATGTTCTGTGGTTCTGTGGAAGACAATGTTCAACTACAGTCCAGATTGCCAGATCTTAGGTTGTTCAGAAAGTTCCTAATGCAGGCAATGCTCAAGAGTTGATTTTAGGTGAAAGGACTCACACTGTATGTGGGCACAAAACAATGAACTTCACCAGTTGGAACAAAACAAGGTGGCACCATAAAGTCTCAAGTTGTGCCAGGGTAGGTATAGGCTGGATGTTAGGAAGAAGTTCTTCACAGAGAGAGTGACTGGCATTGGAATGGGCTGCCCAGGGAGGTGGTGGAGGCACCGTCCCTGGGGGTCTTCAAGCAAAGCCTGGATGAGGCACTTAGTGCCATGGTCTGGTTGATTGGTTAGGGCTGGGTGCTAGGTTGGACTGGATGATCTTGGAGGTCTCTTCCAACCTGGTTGATTCTATGATCAGCTGAGGAAGTACATGGCTCCAATGCACTTCATGTCTCAGTCTGTAACAAAAACTAGAGTGTGGGCCACTTAGCATCTGAAATCACTTCTATACTTCATAGAATCATATTACAGTGGATACCACACCCCCTCTGCTTTGAAAAGCTTCAGGCCTTTGTGCTAGTTTGAAGCTAGCTAGAATGTTTTGGTGAGAACTAGATTACAGGCTGTGAAAGAGAAACAAGGGTTATGTCTACTTCACTCATAGGCTTGCTGAGAGGTATAAGAACAAGAATCCAAACATAGATAAGGCACTTCTTGGGGCATTGCCTGAGCTGCATTTCTCTCTAGCCTCTCTGCCATCTCTCTGATTAATCCACTTTGCTTCCTAACCCCCTGGCTGAACCTCCATACTTCCTTGGGACTGGGGTAAGGTTGAGAGGGGTGGGAGAATGTGGAAGGGTGGTTGGGAGCCCCTCCTGGGGACTCAGGTATCTGGGAGGGCTGTTGTGTTTCTGTATTATCTTTTACCTTGTATATTGCTGTCTATAACTGTATAGACTGTAACTATCTGCTTGTATATTGTGCTAGCTGTAAATACAAACTTCATTCAAATTGCCAGAGCCAGCTGAGTCTAGTCTGGGTGATTTCCAAAGAGTGGAGAGGTAGGGAACACTCAAACCAACACAGCCTTTTTCACAGGACAGAGCTGAAAAGAGTGGAGCATCACAGCATCTGGACAAATTTTACATGAAGATGACTGGACAAGACCAAAAGCTCCTGACCAGAAGGACCAATGTAGCTGGATGATGCAAACTCTGTGTTGCAAAGCTCCACAATCCATCTCACACAAAGACTCTTGGCCTTCATCTCTCAGAAGCTGGAGCTGACAGACTGAAATCCCTGCTCTGGTGTTTGAAGACTGCCAAGTTCAAACTCATGCACTAGTCATCATCCAACACGTGCAGCAGCTGGAGAAGCAGAGGTCTGCACGGAACACAAAGACTCCTTTTGATGTGTAATGAAAACCAGCATTGCCCATCACAGCTCACCTGCCACCAAACCAGTAACAGTTTGAAATGTCAGGCATCAAAGGGGTATAAGCAAGCAATCCAACCTGGGCTCTGGCATTTCTGCCTCTTAAGACACATATTGAACACAGGAACACTTCCTACTCCTCCACATGCAGGGTTTCTCATACCTGACTAAAACACTATCCAAAACCACTAGTTTTAAATGGAGAATATTTGGGTGGGTTTTTTTTTTTTTCCACAAGGAAACAATAACCTTCCTTAGAAGGAAAGCATTTTCTTCTCATTTCTTTCTTTTTCTGGGGTTCTGTTAAATACCCAACTGACAGACATGGGTACCTGACATCTTCAGCCAGCTCACTCTCGATTCCTTCTAAAGATTGTGTGATGGTTTGGGTGTTACCCACCACCCCCTACACTTAAGATCACCCAGACTAGACTCAACAGCTGGAAATTAAAGAAATGAAGCTTTATATTTACAGCTTAGCACAACACACAAGCAGGTATTTACAATCTATACAGCTATATTCAGAAATATACACATTAAAAAGCAATACAGAAACACAGCAGCCCTCCCAGAAACCAGAGTCCCCAGGAGGGACTCCCAACCACCCTTCCACTTCCCTTCCACCCCTATAGCTTATCCCAGACTTTGCCTTACGTTTAAGGTGAGTTTGGAGAGTCAGCCACGGGGATTAGGAAGCAGATGGATTAGTCACGCAAGACAGCAGGTTAAGCAGAGAAGTGAGTCAGCCCCAAAAGCCAGAGAGCAACTCTATGTTTGTGTTCTTGCTTTCATACCTCTCAGCAAGCCTATGAGTGAAGGAGACATCAGCATTGTTTCCTTTTCACAGCCTATCATCTAATTCTTCTCACCAAAATATCCCAGCTAGGCTCAAAGTAGCACAGGTTGCTTGTAGACTGAAGCCAGGGAAACCACATTCTGGTCTCTGTGGTCCTTCTCATCATTCCCTTCTGCCCTCACAAAACAGGTGTCCCTAGGAGAACCAAGTTGTGCCAAGTACTTGCGAAGCTCTACGAAGCCCAGCTAACAATAAGGATGCTCAGAGCATAAAGCCAACAACCTAAGCAAGTCCAGATGCAATTCCCTCTGGCTTTCTGTGCAATACAGCAGAAGACATCAGGCAAAACACAAATCCAAACCCCAAGCCAACCAAATCACACCACACAACCATACTGAGCTCAGCAAAAGGCACTAGGTCCTGTCACTGCAAGAGCTAATGCACAATGGAAAGACACTGCTAAGACAAAGGGTTATCAACGACCTAGGTGAGGGCATGGGTGTACCCTTAACAGCAAGAAAAGTGTGGCCAGCAGGTCTAGGGAGGTTCTTCTCCCCCACTGCTCTGCCCTAGTGAGACCACACCTGGAATACTGTGTCCAGTTTCGGGCTCCCCAGTTCAGGAGAGACAGGGACCTGCTGGAAAGAGTTCAGCAGAGAGACACGAGGATGACTGGGGGACTTGAGCATCTCCTCTATGAAGAGAGACTGAGAGCACTGAGGCTGTTTAGTCTGGAGAAGAGGAGGCTGAGAGGGGATCTCACCAATGTCTATAAATATCTGAGGGGTGGGTGTCAAGTGGCTGGGGCCAATCTCTTTTCAGTGGTCAGCAGTAATAAGACAAGGAGCAACATCTACACACTGGAACAGAGAAGGATTCAACTCAACATGAGGAGAAACTTCTTTCCAGTGAGGGTGACAGAGCCCTGGAACAGGCTGCCTACAGAGGTTGTGGAGTCTCCTTCTCTGGAGACTTCCAAAACCCATGTGGATGCATTCCTGTGTGAACTATCCTAAGGGATCCTGCCTTGTCAGGGAGGTTGGACTTGATGATTTCTTGAGGTCCCTTCCAACCTCCAACCTCAAAACCCACCTGGGTGCATTCCTGTGCAGACTACCCTAGGGGACCCTGCTTTGGGCAGGGGGCTTGAACTGGATGATCTCTGGAGGTCCCTCCCAACCTCTAAGGTTCCCTGATTCGTGACACATGCACGATGCTGAGTGGAGTAGAAAGCAAACTCCAAAGCAGTAGGATGGCTCATGTAGATGAGTGCCAACAGCAGTCCCAACTGGATGACTGCCAGCAGTAGTACCGAAAGAAGAGCAAGCACGAGATCTCAGAAGGAACAGTGCAAGTGTACTCGTGTGTGACCAGCAGGATCCTTTGAAGGCTGAGAAGCTTAATTTAAGTGCCTCAGGAAGATGCACTGCTATCACTGCAGCTTTTCAGCATTTTTAAGAAAGTGGAAAAAGAAGAAATGAAAGAGGCAGCCATGGAATTTGACAACATGCTCTTTGTTTATCGTTTTGAGGATCTCCATCTCTGGCATACATGGGATTTTCAGAAGGATGTGACTGCCACAAAGGGAAACAGAGTCCAGATGTCCAGTGCTCAAATAACAGAGTCAGTGTACAGTTGTTGGGGAGCCAAAATGAGAGCAGTCTGTTATGTTTATGCTCCATTTGAGTATTAAAAATGTGATTGTCTGATGGGAAAGCCAAATGAATGTCTGGATTCTGACAACAGAAAGAAGGTCTCTGGAAAAAAAATGGAGACTGCTAATAAACTGCACTAGGTTCAGAATAATGTTCAAGTGCTTTTTTTTTCCTTTGGGTAGGGTCAAGCATGGATCAAGCAGTGCTAAAGGCTGGGGACAGAGCGGCTGGAGAGCAGCCAGGCAGAAAGAGCCCTGGGGGTACTGATAGATAATAGGCTGAACATGAGCCAGCAGTGTGCTCAGGTGGCCAGGAAAGTCAATGGCATCCTGGCCTGGATCAGGAACAGTGTGGCCAGTAGGACAAGGGAGGTTATTCTGCCCCTGGACTCAGCACTGGTCAGGCCACACCTTGAGTGCTGTGTCCAGCTCTGGGTTCCTCAATTCAAGAGAGATGTTGAGGTGCTGGAACATGTCCAGAGAAGGGCAACAAAGCTGGTGAGGGGCCTGGAGCACAGCCCTGTGAGGAGAGGCTGAGGGAGCTGGGGGTGTGCAGCCTGGAGAAGAGAAGGCTCAGGGCAGACCTCATTGCTGTCTACAACTACCTGAAGGGAGGCTGTAGCCAGGAGGGGTTGGTCTCTTCTCCCAGACAACCAGCAACAGAACAAGGGGACACAGTCTCAAGTTGTGCCAGGGGAGGTCTAGGCTGGATGTTAAGAGGAAGTTCTTCCCAGAGAGAGTGATTGGCATTGGAATGGGCTGCCCAGGGAGGTGGTGGAGTCACCATCCCTGAGAGTGTTTAAAAAGAGACTGAGGCACTTAGTGTCATGGTCTAGTTGAGTAGTTGGTAGTAGGTGATAGGTTTGACTTGATGATCTCAAAGATCTTTTCCAGCCTGATTAATTCTGTGATACCTCATGCTGGAGGATTCAGTGTTTTCATACTGAGTATGGTGTGAAGTTCCATCTCTCATCTTTGACCCTCATACAGCTCTCCTGCTTGAGGAGTAAGCTCTTCAGTACAACTAGCATTGCTAGCATTTAATTGAGAAAGGTGTTCACAGATTGCATCAGGTTGGAAGGGCCCCTCGAAGATCATCTTGTCCAACCCCCTGCAGTGAGCAAGGGCTCCTCCAACTAGATCAGGCTGCCCAGAGCCACATCAGGTCTGATTTGATTGAAAAATACTATTAGCCAATGCCTCTCTTCAGCTGAATGGTCTATACTGCAGGCTGGCAGAAGAGCAGATGCTAAGGCACTTTGAAAAGGACACAGTGTGCATCCTCTTCAAAGTGCCTTTCAAAGTGTACCCAGCTTGAGACTGTGTTCCCTCATTCTGTCACTGATTGCATGGGACAAGAGACCAACCCCCACCTGACCACAACCTCCTTTCAGGTTGTTGTAGACAGCAATAAGGTCCTCCCTAAGCCTCCTCCAAGCACACATGTACCTCTCCAAGAAGGCTTCTAAAGAGATTGTGGAGTGTCTTTCTCTGGAGACTTTCAGAACCCATCTGGATGCATTCCTGTGAGACCTGACTTGGGTAATCCTGCTTTGGCAGGGGGTTTGGACTCAATGATCTCTGGAGGTCCTTTCCAACCCTTAACATGCAGTGACTCTGGACTATGCACAGGAACAGCCTTTAGCAGTAAACACTGTTTCACCATTCCCTAAGCTACCTTCCCCCTATTAAATGTTCACTCCATACTTAAGGTCCAACTGGAAGTTCAAAGCAGACTGCACAGATAACAGTGAGAACCACTGAGAATTTCAAGAATGCATAATCTTTACTGACACCTGGCAAAATAGCTGTTAGTGCTAAGACCTACAAATCCACACCAAAGAGGCTTAAGAATAAATAAGGAACTTTATATAGTCATCTGATGTGCATTTGCAGAATTGCTGTGGGAACAAGACAATTGTCCCTGTTTTCTATCCCCACAATGCATACTATGGCATTGTAGGAGTTAGGTCAAACCCACAGAATTGGGGCAGTTTGGCTGCAGCCCACAAAAAAAAAGTGTAACAGGGTGAAAAACAACCCTGAAAGAACAAAATGAAGGGATGGGAAGCTCCTGATCAGCAAGATGTCCACCTAAGAAAGGGAACTGCAGAATTGTTGTATCCTTTTTTTTTTTCAACAAGTGGGCTCAAACAGCAGCAGAGAGCTTTCAATATTGCATAGCTTAAATAGAGCTGGTTTTGTTTCTCTGGATTTGAGTACTGTGTCCAGTTCTGGGCTCCTCAATTCAAGAAAGATGTTGAGGTGCTGGAACATGTCCAGAGAAGGGCAACAAAGCTGGTGAGGGGCCTGGAGCACAAATCCTATGAGGAGAGGTTGAGGGAGCTGGGCCTGTTTAGCCTGGAGAAGAGGAGGCTCAGGGGTGATCTTATTACTGTCTACAACTACCTGAAGGGGCATTGTAGCCAGGTGGGGGGTGGCCTCTTCTGCCAGGCAACCAGCAATAGAACAAGGGGCCACAGTCTCAAGTTGTGCCAGGGTAGGTCTAGGCTGGATGTCAGGAAGAAGTTCTTCACAGAGAGAGTGATTGGCATTGGAATGGGCTGCCCAGGGAGGTGGTGGAGGCACCGTCCCTGGGGGTCTTCAAGAAAAGCCTGGATGAGGCACTTAGTGCCATGGTCTGGTTGATTGGACAGGGCTGGGTGCTAGGTTGGACTTGATGATCTTGGAGGTCTCTTCCAACCTGCTTGATTCTATGATTCTATGATTCTATGATTGTGATTTCTTGTTTGGGGTCCTGCCTAAGGTTTTAAAGAGTGGACAGAAGTAGATTCTACCACCACAAGTCCAAAGGTACAGCTGTTTTAATGCTACAGAGTGAATGCAGGTGAAGTTGGGAGGATAAAAAATCGATTGCAAGATGAAATTCAACCACCTCCCTGGGCAACCCATTCCAGGCTCTCACCACTCATGCTCAACAACTTCCTCCTCATGTCCAGGCTGAATCTCCCCACCTCCAGCTTTGCTGCATTCCTCCTACTCCTGTCACTCCCTGAGAGCCTAAAAAGTCCCTCCCCAGCTTTTCTGCAGGCCCCCTTCAGATCCTGGAAGGCCACAAGAAGGTCACCTGGGAGCCTCCTCTTCTCCAGCCTGCACAGCCCCAACTCTTTCAGTCTGTGCTCACAGCAGAGCTGCTGCAGCCCTCTGAGCATCCTTGTGGCCCTTCTCTGGACACACTCCAGTGTCTCCACATCCTTCTTGTAAGGGGGGCTCCAGAACTGGATGCAGTGCTCCAGTTCCATCTGAATGGAACTTTTTGAGGGCATCTTTTCAATTTAGCTACAACTGTAACATTTTCCTGGCTTTATGTAGGCTTACTGATGTCATTACACAGCCAGTTGCCTGCTTCTTCTCATTTAGTTAAAACCAACCAAAAAAGCAAACTCGTGAGTTTGCTACATGACCGAAACACACACACAAGGCACAAGAGAAGGCTTCATCTGCATGCATTAAGGCTGCAGGAAAATTAAAATGAATAGTTAAGAAATTTATGTACTAGCACTCAGAAATGACAAATCTAATCCAGTCTGAGAAGAAAACAACACTGATTAATTTCCTATCACTAAAGCCACCCATTTAAGTGATAAAAATAGAAACAGGGGCTCAAATACAACACTTTAGGAGCATATGAGCTCCACTCATTAAATCACATACAGTATTTAGAGAAAATGTAATGCCAGGGCATGCCATGAATGTCTTGTAGCCAGAATGGCTTCTAGGAAATGGCAGAAACAAACATCTGCCCAACCTCAAACTGTCCAAGGTCAAATCACTGGAAAGGAGAACATGGAGCGAGCACAGAGGGAGGTGATGAAGCTGGGGAAGGGCCTGGAGAATACATCTAATGGGGAGTGTCTGAAGGAGCTGGGGCTGGTTAGTTTGGAAAAGAGGAGGCTGAGGGGAGCTGTCTACAGCCACCTGAAAGGACCTTGTGGAGAGGTTGGTGCTGGCTCCTTCTCACAGGTAATCAGTGCCAGAAAAAGAAGGAATGGCCTCAAGCTGAGACTGGGTAGGTTTACACTAGATATTAGGAAAAACATTTTCCCAGCAAGAGTGGTCAGGCATTGGAATGGGCTGCCCAGGGAGGTGGTGGAGTCACTGACCCTGGATGTGTTTAGAAGTCATTTGGATGTGGTGCTTGAGGACATGGTTTAAAGTGAACCTTGTAGAGTAGGGATATTGGTTGGACTTGGCGATCCTGAGGGGCTTTTCCAACCTGAATGTTCCTGTGATATTAGTTTGGATTTAGTAGGACAAGACTAAAATATCCACTTCACAGTAAAGGATAGCTTCTTATTTTCACTCCCTGTGAAAATGTAAGGTGACTCAAATAAAACCAATCCAACTCAAGAATCTTAACCAATGAGATCTTCGCTCCTGTGCCCTCTGTGCTCTCACTATGCCTAAGGCACAAACCTTCACCAACAGCATTCATGCAACCTGATGGATCCAAAACCAAAAGCTAACCTCCTCAAAGTTTTTCCAGGAAAGGAGTTTGGCATGCTAATGGTACTTACATTTTCTAAATGAACCTTCCCTATGCAACAAAAACTCCTATTTGGCACACAGCTCCAGAGGACACCCGTTCCTCTTGCTCCATCCAGCAGATTCAACACTACAGTCAGTCTCACTGGCCCAGCAACCCAAGCTGCACCCACATGAGAAGAGGGCTGGTCCCTACTTTTGTTCCACTTCATTGCACCTAACACATACCTAAGAATCAGCAAGTGTGCACTCAACATAAAAGTTCATAGAATCACATAATTGCCAGGGTTGGAAGGGACCTCAAGGATCATCTAATTTCAACCCCCTTGCCATAGGCAGGGACACCTCACACTACATCAGGTTGTTCAGAGCCACATACAGCCTGATCTTAAGAACATCCAGGGATGGAGCTGCCCACCACCTCCCTGGGCAACCTGTTCCAGTTACTCACCACCCTCAGGGTACAGAACTTCTTAACATCCAATCTGAAAAACTAGAAAGTTTTGCTCCATCCCCCCCAGTCCTATCACTACCAAACACCCTAAAAAGGCCCTCCCCAGCTTTCCTGTAGTCCCCTTAAGATACCAAAAGGCCATAATAAGGTCTCCTCAGACCCTTCTCCCCTCCAACCTGAACAGCTCAAACTCTCTCAGTCTGTCTCCATAGGAGACACCTCCAGCTCTCTGATAATCAAGTTCAAGAGAAGGGTTCTCATCAACTTCCACAGTCCACAGTGCCCCAGCTCTCTGATAATCAAGAGAAGGGTTCTCACAAACTTCCACAGTCCACAGTGCCCCAGCTCTCTGATAATCATGTTCAAGAGAAGGGTTCTCATCAACTTCCACAGTCCACAGTGCCCCAGCTCTCTGATAATCAAGTTCAAGAGAAGGGTTCTCATCAACTTCCACAGTCCACAGTGCCCCAGCCCTCTGATAATCAAGTTCAACAGAAGGGTTCTCATCAACTTCCACAGTCCACAGTGCCCCAGCTCTCTGATAATCATGTTCAAGAGAAGGGTTCTCATCAACTTCCACAGTCCACAGTGCCCCAGCTCTCTGATAATCAAGAGAAGGGTTCTTATCAACTTCCACAGTCCACAGTGCCCCAGCTCTCTGATAACCATGTTCAAGAGAAGGGTTCTCATCAACTTCCACAGTCCCCTAGCTGTCTGATAATCAAGTTCAAGAGAAGGGTTCTCATCAACTTCCACAGTCCCCTAGCTGTCTGATAATCAAGTTCAAGAGAAGGGTTCTCATCAACTTCCACAGTCCACAGTGCCCCAGCTCTCTGATAATCATGTTCAAGAGAAGAGTTCTCATCAACTTCCACAGTCCACAGTGCCCCAGCTCTCTGATAATCATGTTCAAGAGAAGGGCTCTCACAAACTTCCACAATCCACAGCGCCCCCAAAATGAGATGTCCTACTGAATAGAAAATAAGCACATAGCACATCTGCTACATCAACCTTAAAAACCTTCCTGATGGATAACAAACCACATCTTCCTGAAAAACATGAGACCAAAGCACAGCATTCAACTGTGGACAAAGTTTTACCCTGGCACCACACAAAAGCACTGACCAAGATTCAGGAAGAAACAGGTTTTCATCAGTTCTGTTGTAATCTTTGCAACATTGAGTGTTTCACAGTCTCACAGTATCACCAAGGTTGGAAGAGACCTCACAGATCATCAAGTCCAACCCTTTAGCACAGAGCTCAAGGCTAGACCATGGCACCAAGTGCCACGTCCAATCCTGCCTTGAACAGCTCCAGGGACGGCGACTCCACCACCTCCCCGGGCAGCCCATTCCAGTATCCAAGAGGATACAGTCTGACCAAGACTTCCTCACCCCCATATTACAGCCTCAGCTCATGCTAACTGGAAGCTGAGAGACCTGAGGACATGCTACACACCAAGACATATGCAAACAGAGACTTCCATAAAGCTTTTCATTGTTTATACAGTTGGTAACCATTTACTGCTAAAAGCAGTATGTAGTAAAGGGGGTTTTGTTGGGTTTTTTTTTCCTTTATGAGTTGATAGCATATGTTTTCACAGACAAAAGGGGGGAGGAGGATCTTTAAAAGCCCAAAAAGCCAGATTCATTTTGGAAAGCAGCTTGTGAAATCCCAACGAACCGCATCTGCAGGGTAACTGCAGCAATGATACAAAATGATTCCCTCTAGTTCCTGTGCACTAGTGTAAAAGTTTACCCTTTTGTTTGAACACAGCACTGTGTTCTTCCTGCCTTGGCTGCCATTTAATTAGGTTAGCCCCCCTCACCACCCTATTAATACTGGTTAAACATTTCCACTTTATACATCAGTTTTGTGCTCTCGTCCCACGAGATTCTCCGCTGACACCTCCACAAAATTTAGTAACTCAGATGTGACTGAGGCAGCCAAACAAAGCAACAACCTGTAAGTCTTGCAGTAAATTTCACTGGCTTGGAAAGTTAAATACCTTGGACTGAAACAGTCCTGCAATGACTTCAAGGAGTGGCACAAAAATATTGACTCCCATCTTCCATCTCCAAGCAGTTAAGCTGTCTCGCTTCGACGCCACTCCGCAAGCTGGCTTTAGCTGCAGGCATTCCATACTTTAAGAAGTGTTGGGGGTTTAACACAAGCCTGCAGCAGGAAGCCACACGTTCAGAAAGTGAACTCTGAGAGCAAGTGACAGGCTTGACTTGACCATGGACTGCTTTGAACTGAAACATGGAAGTTTCAACAGGAAAGTACAGTCCACCCTTACGAAAAGAGGGAGTCAGAGGCTTCCCCATGAAAACCTTGGGGAGAGCCAAGAAGCCTGTCTTGTCTCTCACTTCATCTGTGCATGGTAGGGAGGGGTAAAACTCCATCTGTGCATAAAAAGTTCCCAAATGCAGCAGTGCAGACTGCCTGCTGTTAAATTAGTGCATTCATCAGTACATTGGTTTGGAAATGTGCCTATGCACTGTGTGGGGAGGAGGAAGGATCTAGCTTTTTTAAAAGGAGATTTAAAAATGCCAGGCTGGTCTTTCCTAGCAGAGAATCATAGAATGGTTTGGGTTGGAAGGGAGCTCCAAAGGTTATCTAGCTCAACCCCTCTGCACTAAGCAGGGACATCCTCCACTAGATCAGGTTGCTCAGAGCCTTGTCCTAGGGTAGTACCTCCAGGGATGGGGCCTCAACTACCTCCTTGGACAACCTGTTCCAGTGTTCCACCACCCTAACAGCAAAGAACTTGTTCCTAACATCCAATCTGAATCTGCTTTTCTCTAATTTCTAATCATTATCCCTGATCCTACCACCCCAGGCCTTTGTAAACAGTCCCTCTCCAGCCTTCCCATAGGTTCCCTTCAAGTACTGGGAGACCACTATTAGGTCTCCCTGAAGCCTTCTCTTCTCCAGCCTGAGTAATCCCAGCTTCCTCAGACTGTCTTCATAGTTGAGCTGCTCCAAACCCCTGATCATTTTCATTGTCCTCCTCTGGACCTGCTCCATCAGGTCCACATCCTTCCGATATTGAGAGCTCCAGAGCTGGACGCAGTACTCCAGGTGAGGGCTGAGCAGAGCAAAGTGGCAGAATCCCCTGTCTCAATCTGCTGGTCATGCTTCTTTAGTAAAAATTATCTTAGAACTTCCTAAAACACAGATTCATCCAAGCTTCAGAGTAACTTGTACTGCAATGACAACTTGATTGCATGCAGCATATCTCCTGCACCAAGAGGATGAAGTGTAGGTCTTCAGCATACTATGGACTTGATTTGCCTCATGCTGGGATCTCTATTTAGCCCAAATGTGGATAGTTCTCCCTGTACTCAGTTATCTATCAAAGAAGAAAGACAACTTTGAGGGACTTTTTAGGATGTCAGGTAGTGATAGGACTAGAGGGAATGGAGCAAAACTAGAGGTGGGGAGATTCAGACTGGATGTTAGGAAGAAGTTCTTCACCATGAGGGTGGTGAGACCCTGGAACATGTTGCCCAGGGAGGTGGTGGAAGCCTCATCCCTGCAGGTGTTTAAGGCCAGGATGGATGTGGCTCTGAGCAACCTGATCTAGTGTGAGGTGTCCCTGCCCATGGCAGTTGGATGATCCTAGTGGCAGCCCTGACAATTCTGAGTCTGTGAACTTTTCCAGCTACAAAAGGAACTGAAGAAAGTCTCTTCCTTGGCCTCTCATCCTAGCTGCCTTTCCTACTGCATTTCAGCTCCCATCACAAACTTCTACTCTTTACACTTCAGTGTGATCATCTGGCCCAAGAAGTCTTCTCCCCACTTCTGCACATTTTTATGGGTAAGTATTGGTTGTTCTGCAGTACACTCATATAAAGTAATGACTGCTCTTGGGTTTTGCCAGCCCTGTGAGGTGCATCCTCTGGCCATGTGTTGACACTTGGTAAGGAAGGTGATTCCTACCAACCAACTCTCTCACTTAACTTCAAGGGTTTGTTTTCTTTCCATCAGGAGCTCAGCTTATGATGCTTTATCAGCTGAGGAAGCTGGGGTTGTTTAGCCTGGGAAAGAGAAGGCTAACCTTATTGTTCTCTACCTCTGAAATCAGGTTGCAGTGATGTAGGTGTTGGTCTCTCATCCCTAGCATCAGGCAATAGAAGAGGAAATGCCCTGAAATTGTGCTTCAGGTTGGGCATTAGGAAAAATTTCTTTACTGAAAGAGTGGTCAGGCATTGAAACAGGCTGCCCAGGGTAGTGGTTGAACCCCAATCCATGGAGATGTTAAACAAATTGTCTAAATAGGGCCCTGGAGGACATGGTTTAGTGGCCATGGTAGTGTTGGGTTGATGGCTGGACTTGATGATCTTAGAGGTCTTTCTAACCTTAATGATTCTACCACTCAACTCCATGAAAATTCCTTCCCTTTCTTGATGCCCCATGGAGTTTAAGGTACCTATCATTACTGAACTTTCCTTCTCCTCTCCCCAATTTTAAGACCTGGAGACTATTGATATCCACATTTCTTCATGCATAAATACACTCAAGACCTAGTTTGGCGCTGTTTTTATTTCAGCCTCTGCCTTTCCCATGGCTTCAAAACTCCTACCTACATGTCTTCCATGTGTGGATTCAAGTTTCAAGAACATGAGACTCATCCACAAAACACTACTCCAGCCTGAATCTGCAAGCACTCAAGTGCAGCAGCAGTTCTCTGAACAGCGATGCAAGTCCTCCGAGTGCCGTAGAACTGCTCGGGTGTGTAAAGTTACTTAGGCATTTAAGCACTTAAGGATCTGTCCTTCATTTTAAGCAAGCTTTCTGCCAAAATGGCAAGGATCTCACAACAATCAGCAGTTATTGGGAGATTTCCTTTTCTTGTTCTAAATCTAACAAGAACAGCTGTTTTGGAGAAAACTTGGCCAGATCTCAATGTCCAGACAGGCTCCAAAACCACAGGTGCAGGCTCCAAGCCAGGGATGCATATGGAAGTCTTCCTAAAATTCAATGGGATTCAGGTTTCCTCCTTTTCCTTAACTACAAAACCACCACAGAGGGCACAGGGATCAATAATGAAACTTCAGCAATGGACATGGCTGAGGTGTGAGCAGCACACACAGCAGCATGAATGAGATTTAAGGTTGAGACAGTTTAGCAAGACCTTTTGCTCTGCTCTCGTTACTAACTAGCCCTGCTGTGTTCTATTGCTCTGTTCTCACTACTGAATAGCCCTGTTGTGTTCTATTGCTCTGTTCAGAGAATCACAGAAGCAACCAGATTGGAAGAGTCCTCCAAGATCATCCAGTTCAACCTAGAACCCAGCACTGGCCAATCAACCAGACCATGGCACTAAATGCCTCATCCAGACTTTGCTTCAACACCTCCAGGCACAGCAACTCCACCACCTCCCTGGGCAGCCCATTCCAATGCCAATCACTCTCTCTGCCAACAACTTCCTCCTAACATCCAGCCTAGACCTCCCCTGGCACAACTTGAGACTGTGTCCCCTTGTTCTGTTGCTGGTTGCCTGGGAGAAGAGATCAACCCCCTCCAGGCTACAGCCTCCCTTCAGGTAGTTGTAGACAGCAATGAGGTCCCCCCTGAGCCTCCTCTCCTCCAGGCTAAACAACCCCAGCTCCTCCAGCCTCTCCCCACAGGGCTGTGTTCCAGGCCCCTCACCAGCCTCCTCACGTCATGTTCTCACTACTGACTAGCCCTGTTGTTAGGTTAGGCTCTGAGTGGCTTTGGTTTAGTACTGCAGGGTAGTTCAGAGAGAAGAGAAACCAGACTGCAGTGAGTGGGCAGGGTTCTCAGAGAGCAGAGGGCTACCTTGCTCTATCATTAGAAAAGGCATTTGTTCAAAGCATGCTTACAGTAATCAGCAAAACACTGGCTGTAACAACCCCAAGAGCTTTTGTTCCTTGCAAGCTTCACCAGTCAGCACTAGACATGAAGCAAACACTGCCCTGAGTAACATTAAGAGAATTCACAAGATCTACTCAGTTTTCTCAGTTAAGAAAGCAAAAACCTAAGCAAGTATGTTCTCACCTACAGTCACAGCAACTCCTGTATCATTTTCCAGCACACCTGTCTTCCATCTTCTCCAACAAACAGTTTGCTGTAAGGCAACCTTTCAACAAGCCAGACTCTCTTCTTCCCCTGCCATCTACCACTGAGAGCAAATCTGGATTGAGTTCTTTAAGTCTTTCTTAATTTGCCTGTATTAACTTAACAAAGAACACATTGATTTGTTCACCTTGCACTCATGATCATTCCATACATGTTTCCAGCTACCTATCTGAATCTTGTGCACTGGCATCTTCTCCAGAAATCATCACAAATGCATGTTTAGGAAGTGGGAAAGGTAAAATGATTTCAGATACTAAAGCTTATTAAATTATTGGCTTTGTGGCTTTTTGCTTAGTCAGCTCAAGACTGAATTTGAATTGGAGAGTAATGTGGTATAGGCTTGTATACTGCTAAAGCCTCTCAACCATGTTTATTGCACCAAGCATCACCCATGCTGTTTTATTAGAGAGATTTAAAAGTCTACTTTACTCAGTATGACTTAAGTCTAAACAAACTTCAATATAACAAAGTCTTACTACCTTGAAAAAAAACAAAACCCTACACAAAAAATGAAAAGTTAACTGTGAAAAACTGCTTATCCAAAACTTGACATTGACTTGGGTTACAGGAGGAAAAAAACTTCAACTGACCAGAAAATTGCACTAAAATTGGTCTCAAGCTCTTCCTACAAACCAACCATTTTGAACTTCCAGGTAGCACAAAATGGCACAAGACTCCAGTATTACATCCAGGCTATCTTCAGGGAAGTTATTCTTCCCCTCTACTCAGCACTGGTCAGGCCACACCTTGAGTCCTGTGTCCAGTTCTGGGCTCCTCAATCAATCAGGTTGGAAGAGACCTCCAAGCTCATCCAGTCCAACCTAGCAACCAGCCCCGGCCAATCAACCAGACCATGGCACTAAGTGCCTCATCCAGGCTTTGCTTCAACACCTCCAGGGATGGTGACGCCACCACCTCCCTGGGCAGCCCATTCCAATGCCAATCACTCTTTCTGACAACAACTTCCTCCTAACATCCAGCCTAGACCTCCCCTGGCACGACTTGAGACTGTGTCCCCTTGTTCTGTTGCTGGTTGCCTGGCAGAAGAGACCAACCCCCACCTGGCTACAGCCTCTGCAGTAGTTGCAGACAGTCTGGATGTGTTCCTGTGCAACCTGTGCTAGATTCTATGGCCCTGCCCTGGCAAGAGGGTTGGAGTTGATGATCTATGGAGGTCCCTCCCAACCCCTAACATCCTGTGACCCTGTGATCCTATGTCAGAAAGAAAGCAAAGCCACTCACCAAAACTTATGCATCGCTCTCACTCCATACCACAACAAAACGCTGTGGAAAAGCAATGTTAAGAGGAAAGGAACGCAGCATCTTTCATAACTTTGAAGGAAAAGAGCTATACAAAATCCACAGGCATAAAATTCACAGGATTAAAGAAGCATGTCCATACTGGCACTCTCAGGGTCATTCTGATGCAGCTCTTCTGTAAATACATGTAATGGTGGAGAAGGAGAGCACGGAATGGAAACTAGGCACACCATATGCATACACCTACAAGTGGCAACACTCCCAAAGCTGCCATATAGATTTATTGCATCATCTGTGGCTCAGTCAAAATTCATTAGCTCCATGTGCCTGGATGCAAGCAGGGGAAAGGGTGAGTGTGTGCATTCACACATCTGCTTCCAATCCTCACACCGAGGAAATCCTGCACAGTAGACACATGAAATGCCTTTACAACCTGCACTGAAGTGTGAAGGGCAGAATTTAAGAGAGGTAGAAACTTTGCTTCCCAAAGGAGGGCTGAGCTGCCACAGGGAGTCAATACACACCAAGGTTGCTTTGCACTTCAACTGAAGTGTCAGTAAAAGTTTGGTTTAGGGACTGAAACCAGCAAGTTAGTAGGATATATACAAGAGACAGGTGGTCTTTGTAGGAAGTACTGACTGGTATCATACCAGCTTCTTAAACTGTTTAAGCTCAGTTCTGCTGACACCTAGAAAAAGCTTCCCAAAGTACTCTCTGCATTCTCCGTTCACTGAGTCTTGTGCCATGGAATGGGCTGATCCAAGTTCAACCAGTAGGTACTCTAAGACAGTTTCCTTCTCCAGTGCATCTGTCAGGACTCAGTGCCCTACACTAAGCACCAGAGGCACTAAGTCATGCTGATTCAAGGAGCTCTTAAATCAAACAAGGACAAGACAGTGCCTCTAAGTGCTGTCTTTAACACCAGATGTTGTGGTAGGCTTGATAGGTCCAAAGTAGGCTTATCCATGTCCTGCCTTGCCTAGGCATGTTTTGCTGCTCCACCAGAGAGGCAAGTGCAGGAAATGGACACAAAAGAATCTGGAGCCACTGAGTCTGGCTTGAAGACCCCCAGGGACAGTGCCTCCACCACCTCCCTGGGCAGCCCATTCCAATGCCAATCACTCTCTCTGCCAACAACTTCCTCCTAACATCCAGCCTATACCTACCCTGGCACAACTTGAGACTGTGGCCCCTTGTTCTATTGCTGGTTGCCTGGGAGAAGAGGCCAACCCCCACCTGGCTACAATGCCCCTTCAGGTAGTTGTAGACAGTAATAAGATCACCCCTGAGCCTCCTCTTCTCCAGGCTAAACAGGCCCAGCTCCCTCAACCTCTCCTCATAGGATCTGTGCTCCAGGCCCCTCACCAGCTTTGTTGCCCTTCTCTGGACATGTTCCAGCACCTCAACATCCTTCTTGAATTGAGGAGCCCAGAACTGGACACAGCACTCAAGGTGTGGCCTGACCAGTGCTGAGCACAGGGGCAGAATAACCTCCCTTGTCCTACTGGCCACACTGCTCCTGATGCAGGCCAGGATGCCATTGGCTCTCTTGGCCACCTGGGCACACTGATGGCTCATCTTCAGCTTACTATCTATCAGTACCCCCAGCTCCCTTTCCTCCTGGCTGCTCTCCAGCCACTCTGTCCCCAGCCTGTAGCGCTGCTTGGGGTTGTTGTGGCCAAAGTGCAGAACCCTGCACTTGGCCTTGTTCAATCTCATCCCATTGGCCTCTGCCCACCCATCCAGCCTGTCCAGGTTCCTCTGCAGGGCACTCCTACCTTCCAACAGATCAACACCTGCTCCTAGCTTGAAAGGTTCTCACAAAGCACTCAAATCACCTCTGCTCAGAAGCCGTTTCACTTGACTAGTCTAGGTGGGATATTCTTGTCCAGGTCCTTTATGACAACATCATTTAACACAAAGCAAAAGCTACTTTTCCAATCCTGATGCTTGGCAACCATGGTCTGCACTCAAACCACACCTTTATCAGCAGTGCCATTTTTCCTGTCCACTCTAATTTCCTGTCCCCTAAACACCTTGGGACCCTTCCTGCCCATGTGTGCTGTGACCTGCAGGGCTGAGCTAATCCAACACACCAGTGTTAAGTTTGATGATGGCATTTCATAGCAGCCACTAAGTGTCCAAGCACGAGGCCTCCAACTTCTGTTCCAGAGGATTGTGTTACATCTGGCCAGAAATGCTGGCAAAATACTGATATCACAGAACTGCAGAATGTTAGAGGTTGGAAGTGACCTCCAGAGATCATCAAGTCCAATCTCCCTGGATCACACAGGACAGTTCACACAGGAATGCATACAGGTGGGGTTTGAAAGTCTTCATAGAAGGATACTCCACAACCTCTCTGGGCAGCCTGTTCCAGGGCTCTGTCACCTTCACTGTATAGAAGTTTCTCCTCATGTTGAGCTGAAACCTATGTTCCCATTTGTAGCTTTTGCTCCCTGACTTACTGCTGCTGACCACCAAGAAGAGATTGGTCCCAGACACTTGACACCCACCCCTCAGATATTTACAGACATCATAGGATCATAGAATCAAACAGGTTGGAAGAGACTGCCAAGATCATCCAGTGCAACCTAGCACCCAGCCCTAGACAATCAACTAGATCATGGCACTAAGTGCCTCATCCAGGCTTTGCTTGAATACCTCCAGGGAAAGTGATTAAGTGATTCCTCCACCTCCCTGGGCAGCCCATTCCAATGCCAATCACTCTCTCTGACAACAACTTCCTCCTAACATCCAGCCTAGACCTCCTCTGGCACAACTTAAGACTGTGTCCCCTTGTTCTGTTGCTGGTTGCCTGGCAGAAGAGACCAACTCCCACCTGGCTACAGCCTCTCTTCAGGTAGCTGTAGACAGCAATGAGGTCATCCTGAGCCTCCTCTTCTTCAGGCTAAACAACCCCAGCTCCCTCAGCCTCTCCTCACAGGGCTGTGCTCCAGGTCTCTCACCAGCTTCATCGCCCTTCTCTGGACACACTCTCATCACACTGATGAGATCTCCTCTCAGTCTTCTTTTCTCCAGACTAACCAGCCCCAGGTCTCTCAATCTCTCTTCATAGGGGAGATGCTCAAGCCCCTGAGTCATCCTTGTGGCTGTCCGATGGACTCCTCCCAGCAGGTCCCTGTCTCTCTTGAATCAGGGAGTCCAAAACTGAACACAGTATTCCAGGTGTGGTCTCACTAGGGCAGAGTAGAAGGGGAGAAGAACCTCCCTAGACCTGCTGGCCACACTTATGTAAAATTAAAGCTCAGCTGAGGAGCTTAGGGGTTGGAAGGTACCTCCATACATCATCTACTCCAACCCCTCTGCCAGAGCAGGACCAGAGAATCTAGCACAAGTCACACAGGAACACATCCAGACAGGGCTTGAAAGTCTCCAGAAAAGGAAACTCCACAACCTCTCTGGGGAGCCTGTTCCAGTGCTCTGTGACCCTTACAATGAAGAAGTGCTTCCTCATGTTGAGGAATCAGTCTAAGGTACAGTTCTAAATTATTTAGTGTATTCTTGTGAGACAGCTGACACCTGTATTTCCTGTGGCCCTAGCTTAGAAGTACTCTGCCAATACATTGCTAACACTGAACAGCCAGAAAAAGAGGGAAGAATACTCAAACCCACAACAAAACAAAAAAAAAAAAACCAAAACCAAACAGGGAGACTCCTTGCTAAAAGCCCTACAGGCTGGAGAGCTGCCTGGTGGAAAAGGACCTGGGGGTGTTGGTGGACAGCTGGCTGAACATGAGCCAGCAGTGTGCCCAGGTGGCCAAGAAGGCCAACAGCATCCTGACCTGTATCAGAAATGGTGTGACCAGCAGGAGGAGGGAGGTGCTCATGCTCCTGTACTCAGCACTTGTGAGACCACACCTCAAGTACTGTGCCCGGTTTTGGTCACCACAGTATAGGAGGGACACTGAGGTGCTGGAGCAGGTACAGTGAAGGGCAACAAGGCTGAGGAGAGGTCTGGCAAACATGACCTGTGAGGAGTGGCTGAAGGAGCTGGGGGTGTTTAGTGTGGAGAAGAGGAGGCTGAGAGGGGACCTTACTGCCCTTTACAACTACTTAAAAGGAGGTTGTAGTGAGGCTGGAGCTGGTCTCTTCTCCCAAATTACTAATGATAGGACAAGAGGAAATGGCCTCAAGTTGGAGGTTTAGGTTGGATGTTAGGAGGAAGTCCTTTCCTGAGTGGGTGGTCAGGCACTGGAACAGGCTGCCCAGGGAGGTGGTGGAGTAGCCATCCCTCGAGGTGTTTAAAAGGAGAGTGGCTGTGGCACTTGAGGCTATGGTCTGGTGATGAAGGATGCTGAGATGAAGGTTGGACTCGATGATCCTGGTGGTCCTTTCCAACCATAGCGATTCATAGTGATCAGATGTTGTGCTGAGGGATTTGGTTTAGTCAAGGACTTGTCAGTGTGAAACTAATGGTTGGACTCAATGATCTTGAAGGTCTTTTCCAATCTAAGAAATTCTGTGATTCTGTAAAATGAATTATTTGGGACAGTAAACATGAACAGGAGCTTTCACTTCTCCCTTAAATAACAAAGGTTAGAAAGCAGAAGGCTCACAGCATCAGCCATGGAGAGAGAAACTGCATAGCAATGAAGGCTTCCAACATCCCACAAGAAAGCAAGCCAGCACAGTGCAGGAAGGTTGAAGTAACTGCAGCTTCATGGTGATTTTTCACATCAGACTCTACACACATGTCCACTTAGAGCAAAACTTTATTGCAAAAACCTGACTTACAACCAAACTTTCTGAAATTTTAAAGGGGTTGATTTTTTTTGTTTGGTTGGTTTTGGCATCCTGTTTTGAACACTTTTTTATTGCATTATCTCAGTCTTTCAGTACAGCTCGTGGATGATTTTGTTGTTCTTTGGAGCTGCCAGAGTTTTAAACCACCAGACAGCTCCCTAGGAGTGAGTGGGTTGAGAAGTGGAGGAAAACACTGGGGGATGGGGGTGGAGTGTGGCATTCCATACATCAAATGGTATCAAATATATCAGTGTGCAGGCATTTGTTCCCATCTCTACTGCATGCCAGAAGCTACAAGCAACATGATAGCAGAACCTAAACTTGTCCAAAGGAAGAAGCCATTTGGACTTGTTGCAAAAGCTGAAGGGCAGAGTCCAAAATAAAAACAATAGTCAGAAGCTCCAGACCTGAACTATTTTGAAGACCTCCCTGGCAGATGACAAACAATGCTCTTTGCTACCAGATTAATTCCACAAGTTAATTGAGACAGTTCAGCCCAGCAGCTGTAAGCAATGTCACAACAAGAGCACGTCGCTGGACTTGGCACAAGGCAAGACTACCTCAGCTGCCCTCCCCAAGACAGTTTAATGAATATATAATACCAGCAAACACTGTAAGAATCAGGAGAAAGCTGAGATGCTTTCATTTCACCCATAGAAGTTCAGAGACAAGCAAAGTTGGGTTGTTGTTTTTTTTCCTGCAGTGAGTTTAGGCAGAATGCTAAAAGGAGCCAAAATCTATCCCTCTTTTTCCCTATTCTGTGACTGAAATGAACCACACACATCAACTCCAACTAAGAACACCCAGAAACACTGAGAATTTCATAACTGCCCCTTAAAGCAGGGAAAAGAAAGGGGGAGGGGGGAGGAAAGAAAAAAAGAAAAGAAAAAGCCACATAGAAACACAACTTGAAAACACCACACACAGAGAGACACAGCTTCTAGAAAGGCATCAAAGCAAATGGGGAAAAGCCCACCCAAACCCAAGAATTCCAAATGCCCTGCAGAGCATCTGCTGAGTCCATTGCAGGAGCTCACTTTCACAGTATCACAGTATCATCAGGGTTGGAAGAGACCTCACAGATCGTCAAGTCCAACTTTGGTGCAGTATTTGATTACCTGGACATGTACCACCTCGAAATGACTGATGTACCTAAGAGAAGGGTGGAGCTGTCTTTAGCTTCTCTGAAAGAAGGCATTTATGAAGACAAATGTGACCATGCTTTCCTTAAAATCAGTGTATATCAATCATCCTGCAGTCCCTTTCCTTCTGGGGTTGTTTTTATCCTTAGCCAGCTAAATTCTTCTCGCCTTTGAACTAGACAGAAAAAAACATGAGAGCCCACTTCTTGTCTCAGAAGCAGCCAGGAAGTCCTACACCAGAGCTGAGCAGCACAGCTGTGGTCTGAGGTTAACCTCAGGCACTGGGTGGTTGGGGTGAAGCCATTGTCTGACAGCATGTCTAAGAGCAGCTACCCTGCTTTTAACCAGAAAGCCAGCAGAGCACACCCTCTCCCTCACGGCCCTGACAACACCAAGGACATGTCTTTTTTTTTTCCTTTCTGGCTTAATTTAAACAAAGTAACATTTTAAAAACACTTAAAACCCCCCAAAACAAATCCATACATCCTGTGAGCCCAGTGCCGCCTAAGGAAGCTGGATGCTTGGTCAACAATCATCACCAACATATTCCCTCCTTGATGGAGTT
This sequence comes from Pogoniulus pusillus, assembly GCF_015220805.1. Classification (NCBI taxonomy): domain Eukaryota; kingdom Metazoa; phylum Chordata; class Aves; order Piciformes; family Lybiidae; genus Pogoniulus; species Pogoniulus pusillus. The sequence goes on along the minus strand of NC_087272.1, from coordinate 34,706,371 downwards.
ATGACCATGAGAGCAATCATAGATAGACAGGACAAGGGGAAATGGCTTTAAACCAGAGCAGGGTAGACTTAGATTGGACAATATCATAGAATCAAGCAGGTTGGAAGAGACCTCCAAGATCATCCAGTCCAACCTAGCACCCAGCCCTCTCCAATCAACTAGACCATAGAATCATAGAATCAACCAGGTTGGAAGAGACCTCCAAGATCATCCAGTCCAACCTAGCACCCAGCCCTCTCCAATCAACTAGACCATGGCATTAAGTACCCCAACCAGGCTTTGCTTGAATATCTCCAGGGATGGCAACTCTATCACCTCCCTGGCTAGCCCATTCCAATGGCTAATCACTCTTGATGGAGTTGTGGTTGCAAGAACAATCTATTCATAGACAGACAGCACAAGGGGTAAGAGCTTTAAACCAGAGCAGGGTAGACTTAGATTGGACAACAGGAAGAATGCGCTATAGGCTGGGGACTGAGTGGCTGGAGA